>NC_056727.1:734573117-734735617 GCF_019279795.1 Protopterus annectens | reverse complement strand
CTCCTTCCCCTGTGTCATATCTATGGGTTGGCCTTCCTGTATCCCTCTTCTTTAGGTCCCCTTTCCAGTTAAGTTACTCAACAGGTCTCCTTTACTGTAACCCTACTAGGGATAGTAGTGGTGGATTGTATTTCTGGCCAAGGGCTTTGTGAGTGGGGCTCCACTGCTGGGAGCACAAGAAATACTTTGGCCTTATACTCTGTCTTGATGTCTGAGGGGAAGGCGCCCACCAGGCCTGGAGGAAGGGAAAATCTTTGGTATTCAGTTTGGCCACTGGCTTCCGCAGCAGGAAATCACAGTGAGTTATTACTGCAACAGTAAAAACACATTACCATCTACTTTTATGGTACATAGCACAGTAACTTCAGGACAGATTTAAAGTCCAGGTTATTCTATGCTGTTTTTTCACAGCATAAATGAACAGGAGACTCTGGGTAGTAGAAAGAAAAATGGGAGAGTTGCACAATTTTTCTTGATAAAAAGTAAGAAAAAGTAGTGACCTCAAGTTAGCTTTTGAAAGCATTGTTAGTATTGAACTTGATAGTTAAAATTCTTCAGTACACTTAAGTATTTCATCTGTTGGTGTCCATTTCACTATGCATCATAAATGGGTCTTCAGAACAGTCTTTGGATCCGACTGCCATTTTTTCCAGACATATGATCTGGGCCTCAAACTCCTCCCACTCGTATAATGCCTCACTCCTCTTCAAACCTTCAGATCTAATTTGCCACCTTCCAGCATAGACGCAATTTCTGAGACTTGTTCAGAGACTTGTTCAGAGACTTGTTCAGAGACTTGTTCAGAGACTTGTTCAGAGACTTGTTCAGAGACTTGTTCAGAGACTTGTTCAGAGACTTGTTCAGAGACTTGTTCAGAGACTTGTTCAGAGACTTGTTCAGAGACTTGTTCAGAGACTTGTTCAGAGACTTGTTCAGAGACTTGTTCAGATAAGTAGCATTTTCTTCTTGTTTTCTGTAAAACTCTTCTAGTTTTATAATCATTTTATAATCTTTACAGTACTTTGCTGTTAGCCTTCCCTCCCATTTTAGGGTTTTTCTTTTGTTAGTTGGCGTTAGGGTTTCTTTCCTGCCCTCCATCTACCCTTTCCTTTCCTCGTTTGTCTCTTAAAAAAACTGTACTGGTAATTTTTTTTTAGTTTTATAGTGTTTGAGTTTCTTGCCTGTAGACAGTGTGTGTGTACTAGTTCAGCATGTTTGACAAGCCGGAAGAGCCCTCTGCGTTTCAGAGGTGTGCCTCTTGTGGGCATAAGATTCCCCATTTTGATGCCCACAAGAGGTGCGTATATTGCTTGGGTCTGTGGCACTTGGTAATGCCGTGTGACATATGCTCGGCCTTCAATCCCTGAGCCCTTGCAAACCTGCATAAATAAGCTTATTCTATGAGGTCGTCTCCCAGCTTTTGGAGCCCAGACCCCCATAGCCAAGAAGTGTGCCCCTTTTGTTTTTGAGGGGACCACATCATCTGCTCTGGAAAAGAGGAGGCAGCTCTCATCCATCTTCTCTGGATCCGTCGGGTTCTCGTTCCTCTTGTGATCAGAGATGGCCCTCTGGTTGAATGGAGCCTCAGTTGACTATGTCCTCATCTCTGCCAGATAGCCAGTGGAGCCTGTTAGGATCCACAGCTCCTCTTCTCCTGAGCGGACTCCTAGTCAGGTTCACCAAAATCTGAGGTTTTGGAGCTTTACTCCAGGACCCCCCCTCCCCTGTCCGGACTGTCCGGCCCAGCATGTTACTGGCTAGGTCAACGGACTCATGTGGTTCCTTCATATCCTCTCAGCTGTCCCACTTTGATTTGGATCTGATAAGTTTCCTCAAAGCCCAGATCCAGGTGGGGATCTTGCCTTCTCCGACCCATGTTGGATTAGTGAGGGCTTCGACCCCCACACTACAGCTTCCTCCTCCAATCTGATTTTCGGTTTTGGAGCCGCAGAGCCTGACGCTCCCAAGTAGACTTGTGTCGGAGTGTATTATAGCTTTTTACTCTATCCTGATAGTGTCACTGACCAGCTCAGCTCCCAAGAGGTCTGCGCCGAGTCCTCAGGGCCGGTGTCAGCTCCAACCTTTTCAGAGCCTTCCCTCCCCCAGGGGGGGACGGCACAGGGCTTGTGCCTTCTGGAGGGGTTGGATCCTGGATAGACCTCATCCTTCTGTCCTTTGGTGGTCTCGTCCACTGGAGACATGGGGAGGGTTGCTCTTGGCATCGTCTGCCTTCAAGGTGGCAGAGAGGGCATTCTCTACTCCTAGAGACGTGGTCCCTTTTCCACTAGGCCCTACCCAATCCACAGCAAATCAGGGCTTTGCTTCAGTTCGTTAGATCCATGGTCACCCTCTCCGGGAAAGCCTTCAGTCTGTCCCTCAGCAATGGATACCCCTGTCTTCCAAGTCTTCCCACAAATACCCAGTGGAGGAGGTTCCTCTGCAGCATCTGTGCAAGAGGAAGCACCTAGGCTCCCCTTTGGAGTCATTGACAGAGGACACTGATTTTGATGAAGGGGAAGGGTCCCTCCGATCTCCACCCGATATTTCCTTTGGGGATATCCTAGAAATTCTGGAGCAAAAGGGTGGATGGTTTTCCCAACCCCCTTCCTCAGACAAGTCTGTGTTTCTGAAGGCATTCAGGATGGCCCTGTCCACATCCTGGGTGACTCCACTGGCAGACGAGCTCATTGACCTTGTTGCCCGCCGGGCTTGGAAGGAGCCTGACACATGATGGAACCAATTTAAAAATGTGTGGATAAGTATCTAACCCCCCCCCCCCGTGACCACCCCTTTTGGAGTAAAGGTGTCCTAGTTGATGACATTGTGGTGTCTGCAGCCACCAAAAAGGAGGTTGTGGAACAGAGCACCACTGTTCATCCCCCAAGCAAGGAGTCTCGGGCTTTGGGCAGGCACTGAAAGCCTGTGCATGCCTCAGCTACCTTCTCACTGATAGCAGTGAATTACTTGGCACATCTCACATGCCTTCAGAGAAAATTGATTAAAGAAATCTCCACCTCTCTGATGCAGATACTGTTCGAGGAAGATTATAAAACATTTTCTCCTCAGCTGACCAGTGTGTGCTCTATAGCCAACTCCTCAATGAAGTTAATCTGCGAATGGCTGGTTCAGGCATAGCCCTAAGGTGACATGCCTAGATAAGATTGTGCAGGTTTGCAGAACCCTTTAAGGTGTTCATTAATGCCCCCTTTGATGGTTCCTCATTGTTTAGGACCTCAGTTAAAGAAACTCTTACCCAAAAGAACAGGAAGGCAAGACCCTGTATTGGCCATAGGGATCAAGTCCCCCCCCCCCCCCCCCAATGGACCTTCTCCAGGAACCAGTGGAGGGGGAACAAAATGTGGTGTCGTAAATCCCAGGGGGCCTTTTCTGATTTGCAGGATGAATTCTCTTTTAGAGGCAGAGGGACAACACAGATGCCAAGTAATGGCAAATACGTATCTTCTATTTTGTACGTTTGTTAGGGTCATGCTCAGAAATAAAGCTGTCTTTTTCCTTGTAATGCTCATCAAAGGGCATAACTTAAATTCTGACATTCTTCAAGATATTTAAAGGCTGCATCTGGAGCTCCATGTACACCAGATAAATCAAATTTCGGTTTTGCCTGTTTAGGTATAATTTGCTAATAGAGAGCTAATGTAAAAACAGGGAGTGATTATTGTTTATACATTGTTTAGTGCTTTCTTCTCCATTGCATAGCTCTCAACTCTCCAGATTTTCAACTCATATTTTTGGTGTGTTCCTCAAAATCTGGAGTTTCCTAGCAAATCATTGAAGATGGAAGTCACAATTGAGTGTCAGACTTCATATGCTTTAGAGTGCATGCTAACACATCCTCTTATTCCAACAACTTTCGAAGTTTTTAACATAAATATTTAATTGTCCTTATTCTTGGGTCTTTGCCCCACCCCCTTGTTTTAGGCTTTGTCCAAATTTTTTATGCTGAGGTTGAGAGGTATGCTCCATTGGAGTCCCAGTATAGAACACAAAATTTCTTAACTTCACTATATCTTGGAGATGAGGCAGTAAGTTAAACACTGAATAGTTCTCACTGTTTTGTGTTTTAACAGTGTAGCTTATTAGCAAGATATGTTCATTTTTTTTTCTGTCTTGCTTGGTTTACTTAGTGTTAATTTCTGTAGCAGTAGATGTGTGTGTTCTTCTGTCTATGGCTTTGTACAGTGTGTGGAAGTATCATAATGCTTCCACCTTTAATTTGTTTCCACTGTAGGAGGTGTTGCAGTCTTAAAAACACCTGTGGGGTCTTGGAGCTCATTACTGATCTGTCCATTTTAAAATGCTTCAAAGGTGCAAATGCATGCTTTATACAGTCAGGCTAGATTTGATACCTGAACAGTATTTTGACCGTATTTATGGAAGCTAGATGATAATGATGCCTACAATCTCCTTGATATTGCAACTGCTGAGTAGCTAAAAGCTCTTCTAGGAGTAGCATCTTCTGCAAAGAAGTGGAAGAATGATCTGCAGAAGGAAAAAAAAAACATGGGATCAGCTGTAGAATTCAAACTGTTGCCTTAGTAAAAGACAGGAAGGAAAGTTGAAAGTTGGCCTCTCAAAATTTGGGCCTGGGCCCTTAAGCTAGATGTTTCCTAGAAACGTGAAAATTTCTTTAAAAAAAATGACTGCTTTTGCTTTGCTAACAGTCTAAGTAGATTGACCTGCATGGACCATTTTTAGTCATGCTGCTGGACATTACCACATATTAATTTATTAAAACATTACTCAGGCGTGTAGTTGAGAAAATGTATCATAATTTGACTGCATTATCGAACATGTCTTAAAATTCAGGTGCGACACTGTAGAAATCCATGATTAATCATTAGAGTGACCTGAAATTTTGTCATAGCATATATATGTATAGGTCTGGGAAGCCTGAACTGTTGAGAGTTTCACATTGTGCTAGATGTGCAAGTATGTCATTCCAGATTACCTAAAGCAAGCGTGATTTGTTTGGTCAATCTGTGTTTTTTTTTTCTTGACAAAACTTTATTCACCTAATCTAAGTCTTTCTTTATATAGGGCAGAGCCCCAAGACGCACTATTTAGGGTATAATACTTCCTGCACCCTTAGATTGTCACTGTGTCAGAGAATGCAAATCCACGGGGTGATTTAATAATGGCGATTGCCCGTTTTATTTGAGCTTAGTGTTTCCCCAAAACGTTACTTTATCAAAAAAATGAGTTACTTTTAAGAAAGTTGGGCATTTTTGTTCAGAAAAAAATTTGAAATATGGCTCAACTTATTACTATAGCAGGCAGGCTGTCCCAAATTATTGGCCCTGTGGCTGAAATATGACCCCTCTTTTTTTTTTTTTTTTTTTTTTTTGGATTGCTAGGGAAATTACTTTTCACAGGTGCAATAGATTGCAGACAGTATGCTAATAAGGCATTGTCCTGCTGGAACAATGACTAGTTAAATTCTTGGAGGTGAGGCTTGCTCCTTTGTAAATAAGATGAAGACTTAAGAAGACTTGAGATGACTCTAAACTCATTTCCTCCAATGGAGCTTAGAAGAGCAACTTCAGAGTGTGGAGCCCAAGCTTATTGACATAGTTGAATTCTCTTTTCTCATTTTAAACACCTGTTCATATTGCTGTAACTATAGGGGTTACTAAAATGTTAATGGCAGAATCTCCAGCATAAACTATTTTAACTTTTAGGAATTAAAGTGGATTTTATAAGTCACTATTAACGCAGTTACTGTTAAATTTGCAGTATTTTATCAACAGTTTACAATATCTCAGCAACCTACCTCTCAGCCTGGAAACATCAAAAATCTCGACAAAGGCCCATGAAAAAGTAGGTACAACTGGCCAAAAATCAGGACACTAATGCAAAATGTGCATACATAAGCCTGTAACCCCACCAGGGCGGCCACGGTGGTGCAGTGGTTAGCGTTGCTGCCTTACACCAAGAGGATGTTCTAACTGTTGCAGTCATCACACTTGGGTCATCTGCCTGCAGGTAGCCCTCAGTGGGCCGGAATACCAGAGTCTTGGGATTTCTGTCGGATGCTGTCACCTCATCCATGACGTCAGGGGTATAAAACATGCAGCCGACACCATTACATCAGCTTTTTTTGCTGCGCGGGAGCCCGAAGCAGAAGCAGTTCGCAAATGCCGGTGGGCAGCTACCTGAAATTTTCATTTTTCGAGTTTCAGACCTGAAGTCTTCTAAAGCCAAGTACCCCATTGGGGAACATGTTTTCTTGCTCTAACCAATGTCCGAAAAAGTTAACAATTGTCTTGCCTGTGGAAAGGAAATGCCTCACAAAGATTTTCATTCTTACTGCGTCACCTGTTTAGGCCCAGACCACAACGTCCCCCGCTGTTGCATTTGTGCCTTGTTCATTGCCCGAACTATTCGTCATTGGGCTATTTTTGTCTCTAAATTCTTTCGCTGTCATTCTCCACATTCTGAAATGGCATTGGTAAGCCATCCGACTACCGACCTTCTGAAAAACGCAAAGATAAAGACGGAGACAGACCACATAGTCCAAAACTGCCGACCGTGCTTCCGTTAAGCTAGTAGTCAGTCCACCAGTACTTAGTGAGGCGCTTTCGCAGCCCCTGTTACCTGCTTCTACAGATTTGCAGGCATCCACTGAGACCCATTCGGAGTCCGGTATGCAGCAAGATGCTTCTTCGACTATGGAACCTGCGGATGTCTCTACTTTGGATGGGTCCGGAGCCGCTGTGCTGGCACTGGCTTCTGAGGGTGTATTCAGACCTTCAGATGTTCGTATTAAACAGACTACTTCGTTTGACTAAATCTACCAAATTTCTCAGGCCCAGAGTTCGCACTACGCCTAGGAAACCAACGACCAAAGCACATTCTCAAGCTCCCATGCCACAGAAGCAAATGATTAGAATTGCTGAAGACCTTATTACTTTAATTAGGGGATGCCAGCCTTCCCCTTCTAAAAGACAAAGAATTGATTTTCCTTCAGATTCTCCAGTGCATGAGTCTGATGACTCTGACCCCTGTGATTACCAGGACATAACCTTACCTACCTATGAGGACTCAGATGCAGAGGAGTCAATCCCCCCCCAAGGACCTTTCTTTCGGTGAAACCTTGCATATCCTAAGAGAGCATTATCTCTGGGAATGCCAGGACTATCCACAGTCCAAAAAGAGACTCTGTATTTTTTGACTTTCCTCAGCATAGGCCTCTAGCTATTCCCCCTATCCTGGATATTGTAGATATCTTCATGGAATCCAGCCTTACCCCTGATACTTTACCACCTGTTCCTAGAAAGCCTGACATACTACAGAGTACCCGACTCTCACAAATTTCTCTTTAAAAATCCCACTGCGGATCCAGAGACCATTTCCCAGGGACCTAAAGGTATTAAGGCTTCTACAGCCAAAAACCCTACCTCTTTGGACAGGGATTCTAGGGCTCTAGACAGATTGGGTGAGAAGGTATATACCTCTGCAAGTCTTGCCATCAAGGCTTTAAATTGCCAGTTTCACATGTTGAAGTGCCAGCAGCATATTATTGATCTACTTAAACAAAAATGTTGTTGATTCCTGATTGTGCAGAAAATAAGGACTTACAAGACTTAATGCATTCTGCAAACCAAGTTGGTAAACGTACTTTGCAGTGTGGTTTTGATTGATTTATTTATTTATTTGCTGTTGGTTAACCAGGATAGTCCATTGGGCCAAGAGAACCCGTTTTCAATGGAGTCCTGGGGAGAAAAGCTCCATTACAGATTACATATTATAGAGATTTATATGCAGATTACATATTATAGAGATTTACATCCACATTATTGTATATGACATCACGAGGTACAGTGGTTACAATGAGTAAAGTTAAGCATTAATGCAATCAAAGTATAAAACATACTAAAGTTGAAACCAAATTATATAATAGGCACAAGGATAAGGCACAAGGATAAGGAAGTGAGTAGATAGATGCATAAGGCTTTCAGGAGGATAGGAACTATTAAGGAATAGGTTACTGTCTGAGATAGAGTAAAAGGTGGATGCCTTAGAAGCATCTTGCAGGGCTGCTGTCACTGGGTCTTTTCTGAGAAGGCATGTTTGGCTGAAGGAACAAATCTTGCCAGACCATGTCAAGGCAAAATTACTTGATGCTCCATTAAACCAAGAATGTTTATTTGGCTCTAAAGCAGAGTAGGTTCTTAAGATTGAAGAAAAAGCTAAATCCATGCAAAATATTAAAGATTTCTTACAGGTACAGCCACCTAAATTCAAGTAGGCATTGTCCTTCAAACAATTGGTCATTTCCAGTCCCTTCTAGACCTTCTCAGTCCAAACCCAGGGGCAACAGACCACAAAGACTATAGATCTGTGCATACCCTGAGACTGAACAATGGAGTGCTCCCTCCTCAAAAACTGGGAGTGGTAAGCCCCCCCCCCCCCCCCCATGGAAAAAGTTAACAATGACTTCTCATTAACCCTTCCCAGCCATGCCCAAGTACTTGCACCCCTAGGAGGAAAATTCACCCTGCATGCAAAAAATTGGGAGTATATTACCCAGGACCGATGGGTCTTAAACATTTTATCCCAGGGATATACAGATTCTATTTCCACTCTATGCCAACCCCGAGCAGATTGCCAGACCTGCCTCCAAACCAGTGGACAGAGGCCCAAAAGCAGTAAATTCTCTTCTCAGTATCAGGGCTATTCAACCTGTGCCAACAGAGCAAAGGGGACAGGGTTTCTACTCCAGGCTGTTCCTGGTGCCCAGGAAAGAGAACTCTTGGTGCCCTATTCCGGATCTGTCAACTCTAAATACCTTCCTGGTGGTACCAAAATTCAAAATTCTTACTCCAGCAGCTCCTTCCTAAGCTAGCCAAGGATTCCTGGCAAGTCACCCTAGATTTAAAAGAAGCTTATCTGCACATCCCCATAAGGGAATCTTGCAGGAAATACCTACGTTTCAGGGCAGGCTGTATACACTATCAGTTCTCTGCACTTCCCTTTGGCTTATCTACTACGCCCTGGGTTTTCACAAAGTGCCTGGCTCCAGCCATCGCTTTACTGCAGGCAGAGAAATATTCAAATTTACTCATAATTGGATGATTGCCTGATTCAGGCGGACAGTCAGGAATTGCTACTTCAGCACCTGATGTTTGTAAACAGACTCCTAACTTCTCTGGTGTATACCATCAACGAAAAGAAATCACATCTGGTACCCAGCCAAAAGATTGTATTGCTGGGAGCAGGGTTGAACACAACTTCCCAGATGGCATTCCTCAGTCCAGAAAAGCAGGTTTGACAACTTATTTCAAGCTGCTGACCACCAAAACCCAGCTATCTGCAAGAAAAATACTGCAAGCCCTAGAGTTCATGGCCTCATGTGTTCTACTGATTCCATATGCAAGACTGCATATGAGGAAACTCCAGTGGTACTTAAGCCTCTCGTGTCAACATTCCCAGGACCTGGAAGCAGTGATGCCTGTCATTCCTTGCTTAAGGACAGAGTTCCTTTGGCAGGCAGAGGCGTGTAACCACAAGGGACTCCTTTTCTCACAACCCCCCACCGTCCAAACTCTGACAACAGACTCATCAGACTATGCATGGGGGGCTCACATGGCAGGCAAATGCATTCAAGGCAAATGGAGCTTATGACAAATTCACCTGCATATCAATCAAAAAGAAATGTTAGCTGTACAGAATGCACTGACAGCCTGCAAATACCTTATCTTGCCAGGACAACTCCAGATAAAGACAGACAACACCACAGTTATGTGGTACATAAGGAGGGGGGAACTCACTCCTACACACTCTGCAGGTTAGCCATGACACTATGGAACACAGCCTTAAGCCACCAAGTGCATCTGCATGCTCAGTTCCTGCCAGGCAAACAAAACTCACTGGCAGACGACTTGCGCAGAAATCTGATGGACCCATATTAGTGGAAACTGGAACCAAACTCATTCAAACTTCTAATACACAGGTGGAGGACACCAGAGGTGGACCTTTTTGCATCCCCCAAAACCTGAACTAAACAAATTTTGCACCAGAATCCCCCCCCCCCCCCCACAGCCTAGCTTGGAAAGTGGATGCCCTGTCCTTCACATGGGAAAACCTCTCAATCTGTGCTTTTCTCCCTGTGCCCCTCCATCCAAAGGTACTCTTCAATATCAAACAGGACAGGCCAAGGACAATCCTTATTGCACCAGAGTGGCCAGCCCAGCACTAGTACCCACTTCTATGCAGTCTGATTGCAGTGCCACCGTGGCACCTACAGCAGACCGCCTCTCTGCTGTCCCAGCAGGAGGGACATATTTTGCATCCCTAGTTGCAAACCCTGAACCTGGCAGCCTGGCGTATTCCCTGAATACCAGCAACCCTCAGTAAACAGGTGCTGGATGTTATCCTTGAGGCCGGGACGCCCAGTACTAGGAAATCCTATTCAGAAACGTGGAATAGATTATGTTCTTGGAGCCAGTCTCAAGGGAAGGAGACAGCCATGCCCTCCTTGCCTCAAATCCTAGATTACTTAGCAGAGCTGCTCCACAAAGGCCTCTCATTCTCATCAGTTAAGATTCATGCCTCTGCCACCTCAGCTCATTACAATACCGAGCCACCCCTCTTCTCTCTCACCCTCTGATCATACAGTTCCTGAGATGAGCCAAAAATTTAAGACCCCCCCCCCCCCCAGGAGAGCTCCCACTCCTGCCTGGGACCTTAACTTTGTATTAGAGAAGCTCACCCCCCCTTTTGAGCCTGCTGCTACAGCAGAGTTAAATTTCCTCTCTTGGAAAACAGCCTTACTGCTAGCCATCACTTCAGCAAGAAGTGCGAGTTACATGCCCTTATGGCTGTGGAACCCTTCAATGTTAAGTTGTGTATCTCGCCTTTGTTCTTGCTGGTTGGGATTGGAGCCAGTCCTCGGCTCCGACTCTGCCATCTTCTATAGCCCGAGAGCTGTTTACTGGCTCGAGGCTACCCCTTATCCCATGATGCCTAGCGATAGCTACCCAGATCTCATTTGCTGCTTCAGCTGCAAGGTGTCGTTTTTCTGGCTCAGGCTTGTATAAAGTTTCTTTATAGAACTTTTTTAATGTTAAGTCCTTTTTCTAGGGGTTATTATTAACTGTTAGTCTTATTTTTTTTTGTTGTGTTAGCTAGAGTGCATTTGTAGCTTCCTTCCCTTCCTTGTAGAACTCGTTTAACTTAGAGAGTTCTCCCCCTCCCCCCTCCTTATCCTTTCCTTGTCAGGTTAGCCTTTTAGGTTCGTGGCTTTCCTTCTACCTTCTTTATAGGCTAGCCGTTTGTTAGAGGCTTTCCTATATAAAAAAAATAAAAAAAAAAATCTTTAGTTTTAGTCTGTAGTATAGCGTGTTTGTGTAGACTGTATTTTGCTTTGTTAGCTGTTGTATTTCTTGTTACAGGATGTCAAAAGAATCCAAAGTGTCTGGGTTCAAGAAGTGTTACTCATGCTGTCAAAAAATGTCTGACAGATGGGTACACTTCTTGCGTCTATTGTTTAGGCGTTGTGCACCTGCAGGACTCTTGTTCTATCTGCCATGCATTTAGTCCAAGAGATCTGCAGGAGTGTAAGAATAAGCTTATTCTTAGGGGTCTTTTAAAGCCCCAGGATTCATCGGCCAAGACCTCTCAGCCTGTGAAATCCCCTAAATCTACCAAGCCGTCGGCTCCAAGTTCGGAGCCGTCCTTGGTTCAGACTCTACCTGCTACTTCGGTTCAGGCTGGCACCAATAAGACTATCTCCCCGTCGGCTCCATCAGAAACTTCGGAGCTTTCGCGGAGCCTCAAGAGGCTGAGGACCCTTTGGAATCGATAAATTCGGCTCCTTGGTCTCCCCTGCTTCAGAGCGAGCGCAGTCACAGATCTTCACTCCTTTCGATCCTCTAGGCTGTCTGATCACGATGTGGAGAGAGTGGTCAGTAGGTTGCTAAAGTCGCAGGCACTTGCCAAGATGTTGTCCAGCCCTCAACAGGTGCCTGCTCCATCCACTTCTATCGATGTTCCTCCTCCGACTCCATTGAGTTCAGAGCCGGTGTTCGTTGAGGTTCGAGTAGTGGAACCGTCTGCTCCGATAACTCTCCCTCGGTTCCATCGTCTGCTCCGATCCACTCGATGGTGCCGTCCGTTGAGGGATCTGGGCGCAGGGGCTTCCTCGTCTGCTCTGAGGGGGCGAGTGGCATCGGACCCTTGTCCGACCCTATTCTCCCTCTCTGAGCTTTGGCGCAGGTGAGCTCTGCTCCTACATCGGCCTCAGAGTCGTCTCCCTCGGTGCGGAGAAGGATTCCGATTTCCTCTGAACCAGTGCCTTCTCTGCATCGTGGCAGGGATGCCTTCGATGTCATGAGGAGTGTGCTGGCCACTGAGTCAGCTCCACTATCGGCCCCACCGGCTCCGTCCCCTGTAGTGCCTGTGCCAACCTCTTCTCCTCCAGACCCCAAGCGTGGGGAACCGGCGCTCCAGGGTACCCCATTGGGTGTTTCCTCCTCTTCCGAGGCCTCCCCTGATCATTCAGAGGAGCCCCCTCGTAAGAAGTGTAAGAGGAAGCACATTGACTCCTCTGAGTCTGTCACTTCTGATACAGACTTGGATGATTCGGATGGATCCCAGAGATCCCCCTCTGAAGATGTTTCCTTCTCGGACATCCTAGAAATGCTTAAGCAGAGGGGGAACTGGAATCCCCTAGCCCCTACCGAGGATGAGTCTGTATTCCTGGATGTGTTCGGTTCCCAACCTTCCACCTCCTGGGTTTCTCCGCCTTTCGATCCACTAAAGTCAGTGGTGGCTCGAAAAGCTTGGTCAGCTCCGGATACAGTGGAACCAACTCTGAGGAGACCTGGCAAGTTCATCACAGCACCCCATGATAAGCAGTTCCTTACCAAAGGTGTTCCTGTTGATTCCGTGGTGGTAGCAGCAGCCACCAAAAGAGTTAGCGGAGACCTCTTCCTCTGTCCGTCCTCCTAACAAGGAGTCTAGGACCATGGACAGATACAGGAAGCGAATGTTTGCTTCAGCGACCTTTTCTATGAGGTCACTGAACTACTTATGCCATTTTACCTGGCTTCAGAGGGATCTACTTAAAGAGTTTGGAGATACCCTTCAAGATCCATCAGCTGAGGGGGCTCAAGCTAAAGTAGCTTCCCAGCTGGCGACACTTAGTCCTGTAGTCAACTCCTCTATGAGGCTCATTTCCTATGCAGCCGATGGTGCGAGTAGAGCCACAGGTACGGGTGTGGCCCTTAAGAGGCATGCATGGATGCGGCTGTGTAATTTTGCATAACCCCTTTAGAGCGTCATTCACCAACACCCCCTTTGATGGTTCCTTTCTTTTTGGACCACAGGTGAAAGACACTTTGACTAGGTTTGAACAAGAAGGCAAGACTCCCTCTGCCGTGGGAATCCGTTTTTCCACTCCTTCTAGACCATACCCCAAAAGTCAGAAGAGTGGTAAAATGTGGTTCCGAAAATCCCAGGGAGCCTCGCCTGACACACGTAGTGGTTTTTCCCTCCAGGTGCAGAGGGGGAAACAATAACAACAGACTCCGCCCTCGTGGCAGAGGGGGTCCGCAGAACCAGTGCAACAGAGAATCTTTCTCTGATAAGCCCTTTCAGCATCCCTGAAGGGTTGCCTGACTGCCCGCCTCCGGAGGAAGTCGGGGGAAGACTTTCACTGTACCCAAAAGCCTGGCAAAATTTAACGCAAGACAGATGGGGTACGGTCCATTATATCCGGAGGTTACAAAATTCCCTTCTGTCAACCCCCCTTACTGTCAAGGAAATCCCTTCCAGATGTTCCACCCAATCTGAGGGACCAAGCAGTAATAGAAGTTTCAAAACTGCTAGAAAGAGTCATCCAGGAAGTCCCGGCAGACCAGCACAGATCCGGAACTTACTCAAGGTTCTTTTTGGTACCAAAAAAGACGGGGGACTGGAGACTGATTCTGGATCTCAGCAGACCAAACAAGTCTGTTCAAAGAACAAATTTTCGGATGGTCGCGCTGCAGTCCATTCTGCCCTTTCCAGGTCAGGACAATTGGATGTGCTCGATAGATCTTCAGGATACGTACTACCATATCAAAATGGACAGGCGCGCCAGGAGATTTCTTCGCTTCTGGCTGAGAGCCAGTCATTACCAGTTCAGTGCTCTGCCCTTTGGTCTCACCACAGCCCCCAGGGTGTTCACCAAATGTATGACAGTGGTCATGGCTCACCTGAGATGTCTAGGATTCTAGGTGTTTCCATATCTAGACAACTGGCTCCTCACTGCTACTACCAGGCATCAACTTCTGCAAGCCAGGGACTACACAATCACAATCTGCTTTCAGCTAGGCATTACAATAAACTTTGAAAAATCTGCCTTGTTTCCCTGTCAATCTATCGCCTATATAGGAGCAGACTGACACAAGGAACATGTCCGCAAGGCTACCGCCAGAAAGGGTGTCTACAATTCGCCAGCAAGTACAAATTCTAAAGCAGACCAAAAGAATCCAAGTCAGGTTTGTCCTTCAAACTCTGGGTTCCATGGCAGCGGCAATTCTTCTAATCCCACTGGCCTGTTTTCACATGATGATCTTTCAGTGGCTTCTCTTCACACACTGGTCTTTCCAACAGCTGTCCATGTCTCACATGATCATGATTACAGAATCATGCTAAAGACACCTTTCCTGGTGGATGGTCTCCCCACTAGTGACTCAGAGCAGACCCTTCCTTCAGCCCCCTTCGGTTGCCACAGTGACCACAGACGCCTCCCTAATAGGGTGGGGGAGGCATTATCAGGGCAGGACAATCCAAGGCACTTGGCAGCCTCACGAGTACCATCTGCATATAAACGTCCTAGAAATGAGAGCTGTGCTCCTAGCGCTGCAAGCCCTTCAGGACTCTCTTCCTTCTGGGACCAGTGCAGTTCAAACGGACAACATGTCAGTGGTGTGATGCATCAACAAGCAGGGTGGAACTAGGTCCTACCCCCTATGTTGAGAAGCACTCAGACTCTGGCAGTGGGCGATTTCCTCCCAACGTTTTCTGATTGCGACGAACATCCCTGGGAGGTCCAACGTCATAGCGGACAGGCTCAGCAGAGCTATTCTCATGCCTCACGAGTGGTCTCTGAATCAGGAAGTTGCGGATCTTATCTTCCGCAAATGGGGACAGCCTTGCTGCAATCTTTTTGCCACCCCCTTCAACAGCAAATGCAACAACTACTACTCCCTTCTTCCGCTTCCAGGTCACTCACCCAGATTGGCCTCAGGGACTTCTTTATGCCTTTCCTCCGTTTCCAAAACTCATACAGAAAGCAATATCGTTGGGCTGCAAAATGATCCTCATTGCCCCCTACTGGCCTCAACAGATATGGTTTCCATTCCTTCACCATTGCCTTCTCAGTCAACCCTGGACTCTGGATCCGATTCCAGTCCTACTGGTTCATCAATCAGGCGGGTTGCATCAATCCCTCCAAACACTCCAGCTCACAGCTTGGTTGCTCCACTTCCAACCTTAGCCAGGCTTCCCAGCATTTCCCCCGGCTGTACGTGAGATTGTCTCCTCTCACAAGTCCACAATGAGAAAAATTTATGCTAGTAAATGGAAATGTTTTTTTTTGTTGGGCAGAGGCTAGGAACATAGATCCCTTTTCAGCCCCAGTCCACGAAATTCTGGAATTCCTAGCACAACTTTTTCATTCCGGGTCCGCTTCTGCTACAATCAGGTTTCAATTGGCGGCCATTTCTAACTTTCGTGTTGGGTTGTCAAATACAAACATTATGTCTCATAAGCTCTGTAAAGCTTTAAGAGGGACTACTCTCCTTAGACCTCCAGTGAGAGACCCCCCCCCCCCTTCCTTGGGATCTTAATTTGGTACTAACCTCCTTAATTCTGCCCCCCTTTGAACCAGCAGCGTCTTGCTCCATTAAGTTTCTATCTTGGAAAACACTCTTTCTGGTAGCTATTACTTCAGCCAGACGCATCTCTGAACTTCAGGCACTATGTGTTCGTCCTCCATACTTGGTTTTTCGTAAGGACAAGGTTGCGCTGAGGACTAATCCTTTTTCTTCAGAAAGTCTGCTCAGAAAATAATTTAAACCAATCTATAGACTTTCCTGTGTTTTTCCCTAACCACACCAGCAAGGCAGAGTGCAAATTACACCAATTGGACGTTAATAGACGATTGCGTTTTTACTTGCACAGGACTAAGGAAATCGGACCCAACTATTCCTTTCCTATGCTCTAGGCAAACAAGGTCTCCCAGTTTCCAAGGTGACCTTATCCAGGTGGCATTCTCACACTATTACTTTCATTTGTCAATTAAGAAACAGAGTTGCCCATCAGACCGAAAGGTCATTCTACTAGGGCCTTGGCCACCTCTGTAGCCTTCCATTCTAGGTTGCCCATGGATTCTATCTGTGCAGCTGCTACGTGGGCAAATCCTCATACCTTTATTTCTCATTACAAGCTAAACATGGTCTCCAGGAGCAGAGCTGACTTTGGTTCCACTGTTCTGAAGAGTCTGTTCCAATGAACCGCCCAGGATTGTAGGTGCTAGGGACGTTGTCCCAACGAGAAAGAATGAAGGCGAGATAGACAACTTAACATAAAGAAGTTATGTACCTACCATAACGTTCCATGTTAGTTGTCTTCATCTCGCCTTCTTTCTTTCATCCCACCCTCCGTCCCCCTGTCCTGTTGGACCGAGAGGAGTTCTGGTTTCACTGGCTGAGTGTTCTCTGGTTTGTTTCCTCTACTGACTTAGAGAGTATGACAGGTATGCTTAACCTGTTTGTTTGGACAGGTTGATTCTCTGGCTGTCTGGGGTTAGCTATTTCAAACGAGATCTGGGTAGCTATCGCTAGGCATCATGGGATAAGGGGTAGCCTCGAGCCAGTAAACAGGTCTCAAGCTGTAGAAGATGGCCAAGTAGGAGCCGAGGATCGGCTCCGATCTCAACCAGCAAGAAAGAAGGTGAGATGAAGACAACTAACATGGAACATTATGGTAGGTACATAACTTTTTTTTATCTTCCATGCGGACAGGGTTTCCCTCAGGGCTAACTCATCTTTTATGCCCAAGGTGGTATCCAGTGTGGCTTTAAACCAATCCATCCATTTGCCAACCTTTTTTCCTAATCCTCAGAATAAAGGGGAAAGGATCCTGCACTCTTTGGAAGTGCATAGACAACTCAGGTTCTACCTTGACAGGACTAAACCTTTCAGAAAATCTGACCAGCAGCTGGTCAGCTTTGCTACAGGAGCAGAGAGCAAGGCCATTTTGAAACAAACCATTTCTAAGTGGGTAGCACACTGCATCCATTTCTGCTACAAACACTATGGAAAACCTACCCCCCAAGGGGATCAGGCCTCATTCCAGGAGGGCTACCTCAACCTCTTCAGCTTTTCTCAGGGGAGTCCCTACTAGGGACATCCTGAAAGCTGCAACCTGGAGTTCTGTACACACCTTCACCAAGCAGTACCACTTACCTATCTTTTCCAAATCCAAAGCTGGATTTCCCACAACAGTCTTACAAGGCCTGCTAGCCAGCCCTACTACTACTTGACTGCCACTACCCTTTCTCAGCTTTGGGAATCAACCCAAGTGTCATGACTGCAACAGTGAAATACGAAGAACATAGTACATTTGTGTACACTTACCATAAATGTAGATGTTCGAGTGTTTTCACTGTTGCAGTCCTGGTTACCCTCCCTCCAGTCCCGTCTTTTTATACTTTCTGCCTATCCTCTTTTTTTGGCCATATCTTATGGAAATGGTATTTACTTTTTACTGGAGGTGTTCCACACCATTTGATTCCTTCCTATTTTGGGGGCTCCTGACATCTGGGGAAAGAAAAACTGATGCAATGGTGTCAGCTGCAGGTTTTATACCCCTGACGACCTGACGTTATGGATGAGGTGACAGCATCCAACACAGAAATCCCAAGACTCTGGTATTCGGGCCGACAGAGCTACCTTCAGGCAGATAACCCAAGTGTGATGACTGCAGCAGTGAATACATTTGCAGACCTACATTTATAGTAAGTGTACACAACTGTACTTTCTCAAGTTCAATCCTCGGCTGTGGTGCCTTCTGTGCGGAGTCTGCATGCCCTCCCTGTGGTCGCGTGGGTTTCCTCCGGGTGCTCCAGTTTCCTCCCACATCCCAAAGACAGTGCTGTAGGTGGATTGGGCACTCTAAATTGGCCCTAGGCGTAAGTGCGTGCGTCTCCCTACTGTGGAAGGTTAGGCTCCGGGCTGGCAACTCAACACTGTAAAACTACTGCCAATCCTGAGTGGACAGGTGATCTGTTGTGGCGACCCCTAACCAGGAAAAGCCGAAAGAAGCGTTTAACCCCACCCACTGAGGTGGAATTGTGTGATACCAACATGAAGATTGAAGTCACTAAATAAAGTAATGGCAGACATTTGAATTTCAGACTTTATATCTGTCGGAAAATATGTAGTAATGCAAGAATGTGGTGTTCGAGTAACTGAGTTTACAGGAGCAATGCTTAAAATCTGTCCCTATTTTTGTGTCTTTGTCCAGATTTCTTGCTCTGAGAGATTGAGAAGTGTGGTTTTCAGTAAACTTATTAAAGCCCTGCTGCCACTGGTCTTGTCTGCAAGTGTTTAAATTGGAACATTACACAGAACCATAGCTGCAGTTCTTATGCATTGCCTATCGCTGCTTTTGAATTGGCAAAAGCATTTGTAAAGTCACCTACATATTGTGAGTGAGACATCAATTGCAGCAAAGTGATAAAAACCCTGGGCGACTGGCACCTTAAAAAACAAGCAGGGTAGTGTAATTTACAGCAAAATGGAGGGGGACAAACAAAAAGTTAAGGTACCTTAAATCCTTTTTTGTAAGATTTGTGTTATATAATAGCCAGAGAAAAGCTACACACAGGTTATTATAATATATTCATCTTTAAAATAATGTTTTGAGAGAAATAATACTAACAGTGCAAAATTGTACTGTTTTTCCTCAAAAGTGTATACAAAAGAAAAAAAATGAATGGAATCTAAATCGGTGACGTAAATTATTTTCGTGAATGTTTGACAGATTTCTTCCATGTGTCAGCAAGAACAAACCACAGACCACTTTATTTCTGGGAAGCTAATTCCTCACATTGCAATGTGGTAAAACATACAAACAAGCACTTTAGTCACCCTGCATGCTCCAGCACCCAATTATCAGTGCTACCACGCCTCAAACCACATGTGCTTTTGAAATGCCCTTTGTAGCTTAGCTCAAAGGGGTCAGCAAAATCCATGAAAAGATGCACAGCAGAGGAATGCTCTGTGCATTGCAGGTAGTGTACCTCCATAAAACTAAACAGACAAGTGGCACTTGAAGATGTACTCACTGCTCCACTACCTCCTGACATTGCAGTGGAAGATGGCAGTGAACCTGCAGAGGATAACTGTCACTCGTGTGACCCTGCAAGCCCTCAAGGAACAACCTATTGTGCCTGAGTTTGCTGCTTCATGCATGGAACTGATTTAGTGTAGCCACCGTAGCTGTCATCATAATAACTGCCCATCACACTTCAGCTACACTCCCACTGTTCCACTAGGGAAATGGGAACTAAAGCAGTCGTAAACTAAACTGGTCAGCTTTTTAGTTATTTATTAAATGTTTTTGAATGGAGTAGTGAACAAAGAGTGTAACCAGACTTGCAGTCTATATGTAAATTAATATATTTTTTCAGAATATATATCTTAGAAACATTGTATCTCACTGAAGCCAGAATATTTCTACAACTATCCTAGGATTTGACACACACCAGATTTTTCCACACATTTTGGTCTGTTCCTCAGAAAATTAGTGATTTTCTCTCAAATCATTGACTACCGATATTAAAAATTTCCAGACATTTGGGTTTTGGACTATGTACACACTAAAGAAAATGCTTGGTAAGTGCGGGACTGTCATTCTATCAACTTTATAAGTTTATACTAGCAATATTTTAAAATCTAGCCGTAATTCATAATTTTGAGCCTTTCTCGCCACCTTCCCCAACATTATTTTAGCTTTGTCTAGTGGTTGAAAGTTGTGGCATAAAGTAATATTTTTGCTTGTAAATTTGCTGGCAGATATAAATTAGTGCAGTAAAGTATTAAATACATAACTGAGTAAATAAACGAAACGGCTTGTGTAATGCATAACCAGGAGAAAAACTCCACTAGAATAAATAGCGAGTGTATGCTGATGTTGGAAATACAAAATAAGAAAATAAGATGAAAGATGTGATGAAACGAGGTACTGCTGCACAGCTAACTGGAATTTTGTAAATAATTATGTCATTTGGGAATATTGAATTGATTTATTCAAGATGTTGCTGTTACAAATGTATTAGAACTGTATGTCGTGTATATCAAACTGGTTTGTACAGATGTTTTTATTGAAAAGACATTTTGTGCTTGGGTTTGAAATGTATCCACAGTGTGCCTTACTGGGGAGAACAGAAATCTACATGCACTGTTGTAACTGTTTAAATGTATATGTTTTAATAGAGGAAACTGGACGGTTAACCTCATTCCAGCAAACTTTAGAAAAATCTGAAATTAAATTACTTTGTAGACTAGGTCAATAAAGATGCTATCTTACAGGTTTAAGTGCAGCCAGATACACAGTCTGTACTAGGAACCTTTCTGTATTGTCTTTGGGGTGAACTAATCACTACTCTGGAAGCATAGGGGTATGCATTTGTTTTATGACTTCCAGGACCTGCCAGAGATGTGAGCAAAAGCCCTTGTGTGTGTATTTTTACAGGTAGGTGCTAAGTCCTGCCAGCTTCCAGCAATGGGGGGGGGGTGGGGTTCCATGGAAACTAGAAGTCAGATGGCCAGAAATGATGACATTCTACAAGCTATCTCAGAAGTAATATTTTGGATATTATTTTGAGAAGTTTGTTAGTGAGAGCCTGAGCATTCTGTCTTGGGCCTGACGACAAGAAGGAACATTCACCACATCATCTGCCTTGCTCTATTAAGTAAGTTATTGAGGTATAGCAATTCTTTTGGATTCAGTCAGGAATATAGTGAAGTTTAGTTTAGATATTGTTTTTCTTTGAGCATATCTTGCGATGTTATTTTAAATGTTTCCTGTGAATTGAACTCCGTCACTGTAAATATATATTTAGTATTTTGTTTTATTTATTAAATACATTTAAACCTTTCATTGTGGCTGATCTTTGTAGAGATACTTAAGTTTTGAGAGTACTTGCATATTTATTTGGTGACACTGTGAGCCACTCCAAATTGCCTTGCTCTTGGTCAAACTACTAGTATTAATATTCGTGTTAAATTGGACACCCTTTGTTAAGGGCCTTAAAGTAGGTGGTGAGGGGTTCTGGTGGCAGTGGTAACTACCTTGTAGTTTGTGCAGAAGGGGGCCTAGCTATTAAGCCTGTGCCAGCCTTTCCCAAGCTTGTGTGTGTGTAAAACAAATCTCCAAGAGTGTGTGTGTCAGCTACTTGGGCAGGGACATAAGGCACTGGACGGAGAGAATGTTGGAGGACTTGGCTTGGAACCCTGGCTAAGGACTCAACTCTATAGCTGTGCCAGTGAGGAGTCTTATTGGGGATCTGGAGAAAGAGGGAGAAACCAGCCTCGGACAGGCTGTGGGTCTCTGTGTGCACTTGATGGTAGAGAGCTGCTTCTGGAAATACTGTGTGTATACCTGTTATCCTCGCAGTGAACATTCCCCACAGGTGCCAGTGTTGGAGATTGTCTCCTTTATTACTGGTCCAGTGGTGGGTCGTCACAAAAGGGAAGAGTATTTGTTTTAGTAAAGTGTTTCTCTTGCTCTATACAAGCTGTTTTTGTCTAATCTGTATTGCACTGAATGGGATAGTTGTCAAAAGCTGCAAAGTGAATTCTAGGGTTACAAGCTTTAATCTGTAGAAAATAGTTGCAACTGAGGATCCCGCTGTCCGGTTAATGCAAAACATACAATATTAAATTTAAAAAATATTAATTATAATGTATTGTCAGATTAAAATGGATGTCAATGAAGATGCAGAAGAAACAAGCTATGAAATATTAAGGTGTGATGTGCAAGTCCAGTTTGGATCCGATTTAGAATGTTAAACAAAAGATTAGTTCACTCTAGGGCCTAAAAGAAAGCTGGAACTGTAGATTTGCAGAACATTTAAAAGTAGAATGGCACTTTGGATGGGCATTGAAGTGACATGTTTAAATGTAGGTGTGATTTCAGATGGTTAGAATTCAACCTGAATTTTCACTGCTGGGATTGTCCCTTTAAAGAACTAAATATAAAAAAAAGTGTAACAACTAAAAGAAAATATAAATACTTAAAGCTTGATTAACTAAAACAATACGAACATCTATGTATACAGGCATTCGTCTGAAATGTCCATTTTGTAGCAATTCATGTTTTTTACATCTTGTACGCAACACAAAAAAAATTGGGATTTGAAGGTGCCACATGGGAATTTGTGGCACCCCATTATTTCATCCTCAAAACAGGAAAATTCCAAGGAATTCTATATGGTTGAGAGGTATGCTCAGCAACTCTTCAAGTTACACACACATTTTTGGCAGCATTGTGTTCATTAAGCTGAGAGATTTCATATTGGACTAAACAGTTCTGTCTATGCTACATTGTTTTCAAGATTGTAGATAAATGTGTGTATATCTAAGAAGCTATCCAACGGCTTGCACAAGTGTATAAATACTGAGGATATGCTAGTCTGACTGCCATTTTGTAGTAAGCTGTTGAGATGTAAGCATGTATATATGTAAGGTCTAAACACGACAGAATGAAGAATTGCTTGAAGAACCACCAGCCAGTAAACCAACAGAAATTATTTCTCTGTCACAGCTACATAAGCCTTCAAGGAATACAACTTCACACACACCTGCCTAAAATACAACCATCAATTAAACAATTAAATCTTAATTACACATCAATGTTTGTCTTTCGGCTTTTTCCCAGTAAGGGGTCGCCACAGCGGAACTCCGGTCCGCTAATGATTGGCAGTAGACTTTTACAAAACTCTGAGGTGCCAGCTCAACCTTCAACGAAGGCACTCCCATTTACGCACGCATGTCTTTAGAACGCTACCCAACCACGGGGAGGACATGCAGACTGCACACAGAAGGCACTCCCAAGCCACGCCGAGAATCGAACAGGAGAACCTCTTGCTGTGAGGTAACAACGCTACCGCCATACCACTGCGGCATTAATTACACATCAATAAACCTATTAAATAAAAAAAATCTCCAGTTGCACTCAATATTTTACCCCTTAGGGGCTAAAGTGTCATATTTTAAAATGTGTGTAGATTCTTTAAAAAGTAACTTGCTTTTTATATTTGTCATATAGTGAATTATTTTTTTTTTCTAACACAGTCCCCATCAGACCTTCACTTATACCACCATGTATTTGGTTAAAATGTTCTGCTGTTGAACTTTCTTGTTACTGGCAATGTCCCTTACATGTTCTAACAGTCTCGCCTTAAAGGGTCTTTTGCTCACCTATATAGAACTTATTGCAGGGACATCTGAGGGCATAAATAATGCCCTCAGTATCACAACAGAAACAATCTTTCACCTGAAAAAGTTGTCCATTAATTTTCCTAAAACTCGTCGTTACATATTTACAGGCTTTGCACCTGCCACAAGGTGTAGTTCCATACTCTGTTATAGTTAAATAACATTTCGACAGGGAATCACAAACTTGGCTTTAACTAAAAAAAAAATTAAAGATCTCTTCCTCTTTTATAAGAGAGTAGTGGTACTTCACTTAACCCATTGACTGAAATCTTTTAGAGACGGAACATAACCCCAGTAACATTTTAATAGATCTGTAAGGACCTTACTAAAGCTACTATATATCACAAAATCTATATTTTCTTTATGATTTTATTTGCCCCTATAATAATGTGCAACTTCTTGCTCATCCATAAATTCCTTAAAAATATATTCCTTTGAAAACTTTTGACAACATTAATCCAATAACTCATTACTAAAACCTCTATTTCTAAACTTATGTACAGTTTTGCCCATTTCTGACATGTAATTTTCCACATTATTACATATCCCGTCCAAACATACAAACTCTCCATAGGGTATGGCTTGGATAGTATGGGGGGATGAAAACTTTGGGCCCTTGCGTATTGTATCCCACTTACAAATTTTCTATATACTGTTGTTTGTATCTTACTGTCCTTACTGATATCCAAAAGTACATCTAAATAAGAAACTTTTTGACCCACTTTTTAACCCATCAAATTCAGTTTGTGATTCCCTGTGGAAATGTTATTAAAAATATAACAGAGTATGGAACTACCCCTTGTGGCAGGTGTAAAGCCTGTAAATATGTAATGAGGAGTTTTAGGAAAATGAATGGATAACTTTTTTGTAGTTTAGGCATGTGTGTGTGGTTGTACTCCTTGAACGTTTGTGTAGCTGAGACATCAGAGAAATATAAGTATGGTGTCTGTTCAGTTTGTTTGTATGTAATGCTGCTATCCATCCTGATGTGTTTCTGTGTAATAAAGCATCTTAAATGAACCACCCCACCTGCTTCCTCTTCTTTGTATAGAGGGATGAGCGACATGGTGTCAGAAGAGGCATGGCTGAAATTACTTATGGCCAGAAAGAACTCCAGTTTCTCCACTTTTGAGTCTGAGAGGCATCTAGCTACTGTTGGAATGTAGAGAAGTGGACCATCCCTACTGCACGTATAATTCGCGAAACAGGTCAGAAACAAATTTCAGATGTTAAAACTTGCTCAATCTTTCTTATTCACAAAATAAGAAACAAAGCATTTGGGAAGCTCTAAACCATATTAAAATAAGTGGAATTGCCCAATATTTATAGAATTATTCAAATTACTACGGGAAATGTTTGAAATAGTCTAAATTGCATAAAATGAATAAAACAAAAGAAACTACTACATTTTTCGTATTGATTAAGGCTATGCGAGTTAGAAGTGTATGAAGTGATTGCATGTTTGTGCAGTATTACAGTAGTTATTTTGCCAAATACAGCCATTTCAGAGCCTATTTCACAAAGTATGGTATTTCAGAATTTATTGTGCGTTTGAATGTTATTGCAAGCTGCAGTGAAAAAGCTTGTTTGTATGTACAGTGCAATGAAAAAGTATTTGCCCCTTCTTGATTTCTTATTTTTTTGCATGTTTGTCATGTAAATGATTCAGATCATCAAACAAATTTAAATATTAGACAAAGATAACCCAAGTAAACACACAATGCAGTTTTTAAGTGATGATTTTATTTAGTAAGGGAAAAAACTATCCAAACCTACATGGCCTATGTGAAAAAGTAATTGACCCCCTTGTTAAATCATGAAGTAACTGTGGGTAATCACATTTTTGGGAAAGCCGAGTTCAGTTTCATTAGCCACTGCTAGACCTGTTGAATCGAGAGATCACTTAAATAGAACCTGTCAGACAAAGTGAAGTAGGCCAAAAGATCCCAAAAAGGAAACATCATGCCGCGATCTAAAGAAATTCCGGAACAGATGAGAAACAAAGTACTTGATATCTATCAGTCTAGAAAAGGTTACAAAGCCATTTCTAAAGCTTTGGGACTCTAGCAAACCACGGTGAGAGCCATTATCCACAAATAGCGAAAACATGGAACAGTGGTGAACCTTCCCAGTAGTGGCTGGCCTACAAAAATTACCCCAAGAGTGCAGCGACGACTCATCCAAGAGGTCACAAAAGAACACAGAACAACATCTAAAGAACTTGCAGGCCTCACTTGTGTCAGTTAAGGTCAGTGTTCATGACTCAACCATAAGAGAGAGACTGGGCAAAAATGACATGTATGGCAGAGTTCCAAGGTGAAAACCACTGCTAACCAAAAAGAACATAAAGGCTTGTCTTTTGCCAAAAACATCTTGATCCCCTGACTTTGGGGGAAATATTCTGTGGACTGACTAAACAAAAGTTTAACTTTTGGGAGATGTGTGTCCTGTTACATCTGGCGTAAAAGTAACAGCATTTCAGAAAAGAACATCATACCAACAGTCAAACATGGTGATGGTAGTCTGATGGTCTGGGGCTGCTTTGCTGTTTCTGGACCTGGTTGACTTGCTATGATTGATGGATTCATGAATTCTGCTCTGTACCAAAAAATCCTGAAGGAGAATGTCCGGCCATCAGTTTGTGACCTCAAGCTGAAAGGTCACTTGGGTTATGCAGCAGGACAGTGATCCAAAACACACCAGCAAGTCCACCTCTGAATGGCTTAAAAAAACAAAATGAAGGTTTTGGAGTGATCTAGTCAAAAGTCCGGACTTTAATCCAATGGAGATGCTGTGGCATGACCTTAAAAAGGCGGTTCGTGCTCGGAAACCCTCCAGTATGGCTGAATTAAAACAATTCTGCAAAGGAGTGGACCAAAATTCCTCAACAGCGATGTGAAAGGCTCACTGCCAGTTATCGCAAATGCTTTATTGCAGTTACTACTAAGGGTGGCACAACCAGTTATTAGGTGTAGGGGGCAATTACTTTTTCACATAGGGCCATGTAGGTTTGGATATTTTTTTTCCCTTAAATAAAAACATCACTTACGGGTTATCTTTGTCAAATATTTACATTTGTTTGATGATCTGAAACATTTAAGTGTGATATACATGCAAAAAAGTAAATCAGGAAGGGGCAAATACTTTTTTATTGAACTGTAATTATGAGGGCCGTATTTTCAGTGTGTTTGAGCATAATTTGTTGGCGTGACAGATGGACTTTGAAAACCAGGGCCACATCTGTTTGATAATATTGCAGAGAGGCCACATCTGTTTGATAATATTGCAGAGAACTGGAGAGTGTTTGAGCAAGACTATGAAATTTTCACAGGCTGCATTTTCTGATAAAGATGACCATGCAAAGGCATTTATTCTGCCTAATTTAGCTGGATCAGAACCCATTGAAAGGGAATTTTCATTTGTGTATGCACCTGATGTTCTTCGTGTTTCACTGTTACAGTTATTACATTTGGGTAATCCTGCTGGCAGGTTGCCCTCAGCTGGCCTGAATTCCAAAGTCTTGGGTCCTGCATCGGACACTGTCGCCCCTTCCCTGACGTCAGGTCATCAGGGTTATAAAAGAAGCAGCCAACACCATTTTCTTCAGTCTTTCTTGCCGTGCAGTGCCCGAAGCAGAAGCAGTTCGCAAGTGCCGGTCGGCCGACTCCTGAAATTTTTGTGTTTGAGTTTCAGAATCAAAGTCTTAAATAAAGCTAAGTACCCCGTTGGGGAAACTTTTTTCTTGCTCCAGACCGATGTCAGAAAAAGTTAATAATTGTATTACTTGTGGAAAGCAAATACTTAAAAAGGATTTTCATTCTTACTGTATTCCTTGCCTAGGCCCTGATCACAACGTTTCTGGTTGTCGGTTTTGTGCTAGATTTAACCAACGCACTATTAAGTGTCTGTACAATTTTGCTTTAAAGTATTTTGCTAGCCGGTTTAATTATCCTAAAATGTCATCTGATAGCCATCCGACTACCGGAGTTTACAAAAAACGCAAAGAAAAGGATAGAGAAAAACAATGAGGCCAAAAACCGACAACAAGCTTTTCCTAAGCCAGTCGCCGGTTCGGTTCTCAGTGAAGCATTTTCGCAGCCCCTGACACCCGCTACTTTAGAGTCGCAGGCCGCTACCAACACCCACGTGGAGTCGGCCATGCCACTGGATACTCAGTGTTGGAGCCTCGGACGCTAATCCCTCAGATGGGTCCGGAGCCGCTGAGCAGGTACCGGCTTCTGAGGGTGTATCCAGACCACAACATCTTTACATTAAAACAACTTCAGCTTCAAAGACTAAAGCAGCTTATAAAGCAAAGAAACAAACTCATGAGCCACGTGTACAGGCCTCCCTTGATCAGGGGATCCCATCCCCCTCCTTATAAGAGGCCTAGGCAAGACACTGACTATGAATCTTCAGATCAGGTTTCTATTTCTTCTGATTCCTCTTCTGATCAGGGATATTCTTTTACCCCTCCCCCCATGAGGATTCTGATGCTGAAGAAATCTATACCTTCAGCATCCCCTCCTGAGGATTATTCCTTTGGGGAAACCTTGCATGTCATGAGGAAGCATTTTCATTGGGAAAGCCAAGATTTTTCAGAATCTAAAAAGAGGCTCAGGGATTTCCTTTTACTACCACAGCACAGGCCTCTAGCCATTCCCCCTGTGTTAGACATTGTAGATGATGTGTTTTCGGAGTCTAGTTTGACCCCTGACTCCTTACCTCCAGCTCCTGTTAAGCCTGACAGATATTACAGGGTTCCGGACTCTCTCAAATTTATTTTTGAAAACCCTGCTGCTGACCCAGAAACTATTTCACAGGGTCCCAAGGGAGTTAAGGCCTCTACAGCAAAAAACCCAACCCCCTCTGACAGAGATTCAAGGGCACTGGATAGATGGGGAAAAAAGGTTTACACATCTGCAACTTTGGCTATAAGGGCCTTAAACTGTCAGTTTCATATCAGCAGCATCACATGGGATTGCTTAAATTGAAAGGGAATTTTCATTCGTGTATGCACCTGTTGTCTTTGCTGGAGAGGGGGAAAACCATCATATTGTTGTACTGGCTGAGTCGAGGGACAACCCTGAGTGCTTAAAACTTAAATTTAGAGGAATGTATAACCCCCAGGCAGTCCAGTGGAAAGGCACTTGCTTTATACAAGGGATACAAAGCCTGTTGAAACTTTTGGAGCATGTATAACTGATGTCAGAAATAAGGCTAAACCTTGCAGATTTGCCGATTTTAAGAGATGAGTTGATAAGTCAGATGTGTGTGGTATTAAAGAAGCAGCAGTGACAAAGATTGTTTTGTGACAGCGATTTAACTTTAAGGCCATTGAGGTTTGTCAGATACGAGCTCACAGAAAAGCACACAGATATGCTTACACATGAGAGAGGCATGTTTTCAGCAACTTCTAAAGCCCACGTTGATAGCATGCAGCACGTGGTTAAAAGAAACCAACCCAAGCACATGACACCTACTGTAGCCCTTGTAACACTCACAGGTAAACCCCAGAGTTTTCTAGCAGGTTCCAGAGTTCACACAGCCTCAATGAACCACAAGAGTGAGTCAGCAGACTCCAAGCAAGGGCCCCAGCCCAGTTTCATTGCCAGCTGTCATAATTGTGGTGGCAGTCATGAATCTAAAAGAGAGAGATGCTAGCTTTTGGTCAACAATGCCACAAATGTAATAAATGGAATCATTTCAAAAGATTTTGTAAATCGGAGGCGCCACATTCTTTTATTAAAAGCGAACATTTTAAGAAACGAGTTTTATCAATTAGAAAGTTTTGACCCATGGTCTCATACTTAAGTTGATGGTGTGTCAGTGCTTAGTGAAAGTTGATGCAGTAGATTTATGGGCCAAGAATGAAGTATTTTGTACTGTTCGGATAAATGGCAAACCCATACAGCTCAAAGTTGATACTGGCTTAAAGCGCAGTATTATGGCAGCAGAAACATTTGCTAGAGTATGTGCTGGTGAAAGGCTTGATTTGGCAAAGTGTGCAAAGCTTGTTGCTTATGGTGGTGCAAAGATTCACACCGAAGGTTCAGTAATACTTTCATGTTAGTCTGCTGGGAGAAGCTATGACTTATTATTTTATGTGATCAAAGCCACGTCCAGTCATTTTTAGGGGTCAGAGACCATTGAAAATGGGACTGCTTTTATTTAACAAGGAAGTCAACTATGTTAGCTTAAAAGACTACTATTCTGATTTCACCCAGTCTATTTTGTCTACCTATGCTGATGTTTTTGAAGACAAACTAGGCAAGCTTCCAGTTGTGTACTCCATGAAGTCACACCCAGATGTCAGTCTAGTTAGCAGGACAACCCGAAAAGTTCCAATAGCTATGTAGCACAGAGTTAAAGCCGAGCTAGATAAAATGGTGCAAAAAGGTGCAATTTGGTGCAGTAGGTTCATCAACCCCTACTTGAATGGGTATCATCCATGATGGCAGCTCATAAGAAAAGCTCTGACGACTTCAGAATATATATTGATCCATAAGATTTAAACAAGGCACTGAAAAGACCTCATCATGTAATGCGCACAGTCGACAATGTTGCTGCTGTTATGCCTGAATGAGTTAATTTTGACAAGCTTTGCTTGACAAGAAATCTTAATTGTTAACCACTTTCATTACTCCGTTGGGAAGGTACAGATTTCGGAAAATGCCATTTGGGTTAAATTCTGCAAGTGAAGCCTTTCAGTGTGCAATGGAGTAAGTTTTTTTCTGGGTGTCCTTGTGCTGTTATAGTAGACTTACCAGTAGGAGGTAATGGTGAAGCTGAGCATGACAGAAACCTCTGTAAAGGGCACGTTAAGTGAATTTTAAGCTAAACCCTCAAAAATGCAAAATCAGGCTACGAGAAGTCACTTATGTTGGTCATTTATTTACCAGTTCAGGCTTACGGCCAGACCCTTCTAAGCAAATGGCCATTCTTGAGATGCCAGCTCCAGACATTGTTCAAGCCCTGCAGCGTTTTAATGACATGGTTAACTACCTAGGCAAGTTCATTCCAGAATTGCATCAACTAGCCGCACCACTCAGAGAGCTAACACATAAAGGTGTATCTTGGTTATGGTTAGATCAACACCAGAGAGCATTTGATGTTCTGAAACATAGAATTGCCAGTCCACCTACTCTCAGATACTATATCCTAAACCCTACCACTCCTTCTGCAGATAACTTCCTGCAGAATTCTTGCAAATAGGAGCCAAAGCCATTGCCTATCCCATCTCTATTCTGATAAATAGATCCATAAAGGAAGGACTTTTTCCCTCTATCTGGAAGATATCACACATCATCCCTCTACACAAAGGAGGCAAGTCAAATGACTTCTCTAACTTTCATCCCATAGCACTCCTATCACCTATAGCTAAAATCCTGGAAAAATGTATCCATAAGCAACTTCTTAATCACCTTCTGCACAACAACCTACTTGCTAACTGTCAGCATGGATTCAGACCTTCCCACAGTACTACCACAGCTCTACTCTCCTTTACCAACTCAATCAACTATAACCGTAATAATAATAATCTATCATCATCAGTCTTCATTGACTTATCTAAAGCTTTCGACATGGTTAACCATAAACTTCTTCTGCACATACTAAAATCTCTCACTTGACCTTCCTTCCTTAACTTGGTTCATGTCTTACCTCGAAAACCGGCAACAGGCAGTTCTTTGGAAAAATGCACTATCCAATCTCCTCCCCATCTCTTTAGGTGTACCACAAGGCTCTATCTTAGGCCCCCTTCTATTTTCCATCTTTATTAATGACCTCCAATCAGCTATCCCATATACCACCTGTATACAATATGCAGACAATTCTACTATTATCTGCACTGCTAAGTCTCAAACTGAACTACAGTTAATAACCCAAAAAGCTTTTACCACTGTTGAACAATGGTTCTCCGATCGTTGCCTACTACTCAACCCCAAGAAAACAAAACTGCTATTTTTACCATAATGTAGATCTACCCCACTAAACCTCACTCTTACTTCCACTGATTGTACTCTCATCTCACCAGTTTCAACTACTAAACGTTTAGGTATAACTATTGACAATAATCTCAACTTTGAGACTCACATCAACAACACAATAAAAATAGTTAATAAAAAAATTGGATCCCTTTACAGAATTAAACCCTTCCTCACACCCGAAGCAAGGACAACCTTAGCCAGATCTCACCTTATCTCTACTCTTCTATATGCTTCCCCCATATACACTAATCTCTCCAAAAACAACCTCAAGAAACTAACAATATCTTACCATAACATTGCTCAATTTGCAGCAGGATCCCCATTTAGAACTCACCACTGCCTCAACCTAAGAAAACTAGGTTGAATTGAACTTCAGCACCAACTCATACTTCAACAGCTCTTAATAGCTCACAAGATACTATACCAACCAACTAAAACACCTATACTCTAACCTCATTTCACCATACAATAATCTGAAACATCTACGCTCTTCCAATAAACTGCTGGTTAATTCAACCAAACCCAGTAACTTTGTCTTTTCTCCCACGTTTTAAAAAAACAGCTAAATTCATCTTAATAAACACTGGCTGTGCTCCTGCACCTACCCAGCTTAACTCTACTTCTACCTCTTTAACCTTTCTTTCCCTATAATTCCTGCATTTACCTTTGTCTATATCCTCGTAGCTCCCCCTTTATAAAATATTGTACACAGTCATATGTTTGTTCTCTTTTGATAAAAAAAAAAAATCTTTTAAAATCATTTGTTTATTATACTTATGTTTTTGTTCTGATTATGTTTATGGTAATACATGTATTAACTAGTCCTGATGTAAAATCCTTGTATTTGTATTGTCAGTCTCTGTTTTTAGTATTTTATAACTCTTGGAGCTTTTCTCCCCGGGCCTCTACTGAAAATGGACACATATCCAGCTAGACTAGCCCGGTCAACAAATGTAAAATAAAATAAATAAATATCCACCAGCCAGTTGCTCTTTCATATGATGCTTCGAAATTTGGTCTTGGTGTAGTCTTTCTACAAGAGGGCCATCCTGTTGCTTCTGCATCCAGGACTCTTTCCTAAGCTGAAATGCAATATGCTCAGAAGGCGAAAAAACTTTTGGCAGTTGTTTGCATGCTCAAAGTTCCATGATTATGTTTATGGTAGCCCTATCCAGATCGAAACAGACCACCAAGCTCTAGTCACTGTTTTGAGAAAGCCGATGCATACAGCTTCAGCCAAACTGCAACACATGATGTTGAGATTGCAAAAGTATAATTTTGGCCTCGTCTACAAGAAAGGCAAACTTCTTTAACTTACTGATACCATATCCAGATCTGCCATATCAACCACTGAACAGCATGAGAATGAGCAATTTGATTTTGGAGTGATGGAGTTGAGAAGTCTTTCTTCCACACATCTTGATATGCTTGGAGATTACACAGCCACAGATCCAGTTTTACAAAAGCTCAACCACTTTCTCAAAGCAGGATGGCTGTCAAAGCAGTCTGGTTTACCTCAAGAAGTGCAGCCTTATTTTCCATACAGAGATGAGATTTTGTTAGATAATGGTATGGTCATGAAAGGTCCTAAAATCATTGTTCCAAAGTCTTTGCAACAGAGTACATTACTATATTACTTCGAGGTCACCCAGGAGCAGACTCTTCCAAGAGAAGGGTGAGAGGACTAGTATTTTGGCCTGCTGTGTCACAAGATATTGAGAGTATTTTCATCTTGTTCTGTGTGTAATAGTACAAAGCCACATCAACAGAAAGAACCACTTAAGGTAAACCAGATTCCTGAACTACCTTTGTCGACAGTAGCTACTGACATTTTTGAGTAGAATGATAAACATTACTTGGTATTAGTAGACTGTTAATTCAGATTGGTTTGAGGTTGAGCTACTTCCTAATCTAGCATCCAGTACTGTCATTACTAAGGTGAAGCTTCATTTTGCAGTTCATGCTAGCCTGCACAAAGTTATTTTTGACAATGATGTGCAATTTAGAAGCCAGCAATTCAAAAGATTTGCCAAAGAGTGGGACATATGTCACGAGTAGCCCAGAGTGTCTGCAGTCAAATGGTTTGTCAAAATGTGCGGTTCAACGTGCAAAACAGTTACTAGAGAAGCCCAAATGAGACAGTAGTGATGTTTTCCTGAATCTGTTGAATCTTAGAAACATTCCTCATGATAAACATCTTGGTTCACCTGCTAAGAGATTTTTGTTGAGACAAACCAGAACCACATTACCAATCAGTAGTTAGTTTTTGGTTCCATGTGTCAAGAACAACAGGTCAGTGAAAACCAATCTGTTGAAACGTTTAATCCAGAAATCCTATTTCGATAAGATGAACAAACTGCTCAATCCATTATGAGAAGTAGTAGTAAGGATGCAAATGTCCAGAGTTTTTGATCGTATTGGAGTCGTGAAGAATATGTGCTCAGACCCTAGGTCGTACATTGTGGAATCACAAGTAGACTACTTTAGGCAGACTCGGAAACAATTGATGTTCATCGTGTTACACTGCTGCAGTCATTACACTTGGGTTATCCTGCCGTCAGGCGGTCCCGCAGTCGGCCTGAGTTCCAAAGTCTTGGTCCGGTGTCAGTTGCTGTCGCTTCTTCCCTGACGGCAGTGCGTCAGGGGTATATAAGATGCACCCAACGCCATTTTCTTCAGTCTTTCTTGCCGCGCGGTGCCCGAAGCAGAAGCAGTTCGCAAGTGCCGGTTGGCCGACTCCTGAGATTTTCCAAGTCGAATTTCAGATCCGAAGTCTTCAATAAAGCTAAGTACCCCATTGGGGAAACTTTTTTCTTGCCTTAGACCGATGTCAGAAAAAGTTAATTGTATTTCTTGTGGGAAGCAAATACCTCATAAGGATTTCCACTCTTACTGTATTCCATGCCTAGGCCCTGATCACGATGTCACTAGTTGTTGGTTTTGTGCTAGATTTAACAAACGCACTATAAAAAGACGTTTTGATTTTGCTTTGCACTACTTTGGCCGAAGGTTCAATTATACAATGCCGTCGGATCAGCCGATGACCTCAATATTGAAAAAACGCAAAGACAAGGATAAAGACAGGCATCAGAGGTCCAAAACAGACGAAGAAACCTCTTCTAGGCCAGTCGCTGGTTCGCCGGTTCTCAGTGAGGTGCTTTCGCAGCCCCTGACACCCGCTACCTCAGAGCCACAGGCCGCTTCCGACTCCCACATGGAGACATCTAGGCCTCTGGAAACTCAAGGTATTGGGCCTACGGAAACTAATCCCTCAGAAGGGTCCGGAGCCGCTGAGCAGGCATCGGCTTCTGAGGGTGTTTTCAGACCTTCACAACTTACCATTAAGACAACAGCCAAGACATAGGTGCCATTAAAGACAAAGAAACAAGTACAGCATTCTCCTGGACAGTCCTCAATGCCTAAGAAACAGATGCTCAAAATGGCCGAAGACCTCATTACTCTTAATCAGGGTTTCCCATCCCCCTCCTGAGAAAAGGCCTAGGCAGGATACAGACTGACTCCTCTGATCAGGTTTCCATTTCCTCTGACTCCTCTTCAGACCAGGGATACTCTCTACCCCCTATGAGGACTCTGATGCTGAAGAATCTATCCCTTCAGCCTCTCCTCCTGAGGATTATTCCTTTGGGGAAACTTTACATACCATGAGGGAGCATTTCCATTGGGAAAGTCAGGATTACTCAGAATCCAAGAAAAGGCTCAGGGATTTCCTCTTATTGCCTCAGCACAGCCCCCTGGCTATTCCACCTGTGCTAGATATTGTGGAGGATGTGTTCTCTGAATCCTGTTTATCTCCTGACTCTTTGCCCCCTGCTCCAGCCAAGCCAGATAGGTATTAGAGTCCCTGACTCTCACAAGTTTCTTTACAAAAACGCTTCTGCTGATCCAGAAATTATTTCCCAGGGTCCAAAAGGGGTTAAGGCTTCCATTAGAAAAAATCCAGTACCCTCTGACAGAGATTCCAGAGCTTTGGATAGATGGGGAAAGAAAGTATACACTTCTGCAACTTTAGCAGTACGAGCTTTAAATTGCCAGTTTCACATGCTTAAGTACCAACAATATTTAATGGCTCAGTTAAAACAGAAAATGCTTGCAAGCTCAGAAGCTCCTGAATGTAAAGAAATGCAGGATTTATTGCATGCAGTTGAACAGGTGGGAAAACATACTCTGCAATGTGGGTTTGATTCTTTAGAGGCCTCTTGTAGAGCTGCAGTTACAGGTTCTGTGATTCGAAGACATGCTTGGTTAAAAGAACAAAGTTTACCTGATCATGTTAAGGAAAAATTATTGGATGCTCCTTTACAGCGTGATACTTTGTTTGGCGTTAAGGCAGAAGAGGTGTTAAAGAAAATGGAGGATAAAGCTAAATCTATGCAAACAGTCAAGGATTTCTTACAGGTACAGCCACCTCGGTTTAGCAGAAATTGGCCAACAAAGAATTGGTCCTTTCCAGTGTCAGACAGGCCACAGAGAGGCAGATACAGATGCCCAAGGGGCAGATCTCAACCCCAAGGCTCAGACAGCGACAGTGGGGCACCTCAACCCCAAAAGGTGGTGAGGACAAGTCTCAACCTTACAGGAAACGGTCACAATGACTTTCCCCTTCGTACGCCAAGCACGTCCCTTTTGGAAGCCCCCTTAGGGGGAAAACTAGCACTTTTCTCTCAAAACTGGCAAACAATCACCCAAGACAAATGGGTCCTGAATATTGTCTCAAGGCTACAGATTCCACTTTCATACTTTACCAAGGCTAAAAGGAATGCCAGACTGGCCACAGAATCAATGGGCAGAGGCACAAAAACAAATTTCAGCCCTCATGGACATGAGAGCTATTCAAAAAGTACCACAACAGGAACAAGGACAAGGATTTTACTCAAGACTCTTCCTGGTCCCCAGAAAGGACAAGACCTGGAGGCCCATACTAGACGTTTCAATTCTGAATACTTACCTGGATATTCCAAAATTCAAAATGTTGACATTACAGCAGCTTCTACCCATGCTGGGCAAGAAGGCTTGGCTTGTTACTCTGTACCTCAGAGGCATACCTGCCTGTCCCGGTCAGACAAAATTGTAGAAGATACCTCAGATTCAAAGCTGGTACAATGCACTACCAATTCTCTGCACTGCCCTTTGGCTTATCTACTGCGCCCAGGGTCTTCACAAAGTGCTTGGCACCAGTAATTGCATTTTGCAGGCAAAAAGGAATTCAAATATATCCATACCTGGACGACTGCCTCATTCAAGCAGAGAAAAAGGACATTCTTCTACAACATCTGGAGTTTGTAAAAAAGTTGCTAATTTCTCTAGGGTACACAGTAAATGAAAAGTCAAAACTAGTGCCATCGCAACCGATTATATTCCTGGGTGCCAGCTTAAATACAACAGCCCAGATGTTTGTCTGGCGTGTGGTAAGCCAAGTTTAACTAACTCAATATTTTCAATTACTGGAAAGAAAGTCCCATCTCCCTGCAAGAAAAATTCTGTAGGCTCTGGGATTCATGGCATCCTGCATACTACTAATACCATATGCCAGACTGCATATGAGGAAATTTGGTACCTGATAAGTGTTTGGACTCAACACTCACAGTTTAGAAGCAGTAATACCAATGATTCCCTGCCTACAACAGGAGTTTCGATGGTGGGCACAGGCATGTCACCTAAACAAGGGTCAGCCTTTTACCCAACCCACAGCCAGGCAAACTCTAACAACAGATGCTTCGGATTACGCCTGGGGACCACACATGGCAGGAAAATGCATTCAGGGCAAGTGGACCACAGACCAGATGCATCTTCACATCAATCTAAGAGATGTTGGCTGTTCAAAATGCCCTAACAGCTTTCACGGACCTTCTACATCCAGGACAATTATTACTAAAGACAGACAACACCACAGTAATGTGGTACATAAACAAGCAAGGGGGCACTCATTCTTATCCCCTATGCAGGCAAGCCATGACCTTGTGGAACACAGCTCTAACGTATCAAGTTCACGTGCAAGCACAATTCCTGCCAGGAAAGAAAAATACTCTGACAGACTATCTAAGCAGAAATATCATGGACCCTCACGAATGGAAATTGAATCCACAAATCTTCAGCATGGTAACGGAAAAATGGGGATGTCCAGACATAGATCTTTTTGCCTCCCCACTGAATTGCCAACTACAAAAATTCTGCACAAGGACTTTTCACAAACAAGCATGAAAAGTGGATGCTCTTCTGTTCAGCTGGAAAAACCTAAAAGTTTATGCCTTTCTGCCACTGCCCCTCCTTTCAAAGGTACTCCTTAAAAGCCAGACAAGAAAAACCACAGATGATCCTGATTGCTCCAGACTGGCCACACCAGCACTGGTACCCTATCTTAAGGAACTTGGCTCAAGGCCCACCATGGATTTTGCCTCAAATTCCACACCTTCTGACTCAACAAAACAATCAGATCCTGCACGGTCAGCTCAAAACCCTAAACCTGGCTGCATGGCAGATTCATTAGTCAAACAGGCAACACCTCTCTCTAAAGCTGTTATGGATGTCATTTTGTAGGCCAGGAGGCCTAGCACCAGGAAAGCTTACTCAGAAAAATGGAAGAGATTCTGCGCCTGGAACCAGGCTCAAAATCTTGACCCTCTTGTCCGAAACATTCCTCAGATTTTGCAATACCTAACTGAGATGCTGGACAGAGGCCAATCCTTCTCCTCAATTAAGATCCACACCTCTGCCATTTCAGCACATTACAACAAGGATCCTCCTTTATTCTCTCATCCCTTGTTAAAGCAGTACCTCAGAGGGGCTAAAAACATAAGACCGCCCCGGAGAGCACCAACACCAACTTGGGACCTCAACTTCGTTTTGTAAAATCTGACTCTACCACCTTTCAAGCCAGCCAATACAGCCGATCTAAAATTTTTATCATGGAAAACAGCTCTGCTCCTGGCAGTAACTTCAGCACGAAGAGTCTCAGCTACAGGCATTAATGGCAGTGGAACCTGTAATTTTTCATTAGGATAGGGTATCTTTAAGGTCAAACCCTACCTTTATGCCAAAGGTGGTATCTAGTGTGGCTCTCAACCAAACCATCCATTTGCCAACTTTTTATCCAAACCCCCTGATTAAAGGGAAGAAAATTCTGCATTCTTTGGACGTACACAGGCAGCTACACTTGTACTTGGACAAAACAAAGGCTTTCAGGAAAACTAAGCAACTGTTTGTAGCATATGCTGCAGGATCACAGGGCAAGGCTATCTCAAAGCAGACTATATCCAAATGGATAGGACACTATTCGGTACAGCTACACACAACATGGAAAATCAGTCCCAAATAACATTAGGCCACATTCCACCAGGGCAACAGCCACTATAACAGCCTTTCTCAGAGGAGTACCTACCAAGGAAATTTTAGAGGCTGCAACTTGGAATTCAGTGCACACCTTTACCAAACATTACCACCTGCTTTGCCACTGCAGGTCTGCAGGGCCTCATAGCCAAGCCTAACTCTTTATAGACCAGCCACCCAACCTCAGCTTTGGGATTCTACCCAAGTGTAATGACTGCAGCAGTGTAACACGATGAACACAGTACAGTTTTGTACCTACCATAAATGTAGATGTTCGAGTGTTCACACTGCTGCAGTCCAGGTTACCCTCCCTCCATCCCCTCTGAACTAGCTGGACTTATCTATACCTTTCTATCCTATACAACCTTTGGGGTGTATTTGCTGGTAACTGAAGCTATTGTTTTTATTTTATATGTATATTTTTGATTAGCAATATGTATTGCCTTCCTACTTGAGGGCACCTGACATCTGGGGCAAGAAAAACTGAAGAAAATGGAGTCGGGTGCATCTTATATACCCCTGGCGCACTGACGTCCGGGAAGAAGCGACAGCAACTGACGCCGGACCAAGACTTTGGAACTCAGGCCGACTGCGGGACCGCCTGATGGCAGGATAACCCAAGTGTAATGACTGCAGCAGTGTGAACACTCGAACATCTACATTTATGGTAGGTACAAAACTGTACTATACTTATGTCCAAGCTTGTACCACAGCATATAGCCTGTGCGAAAGACCCTCTATCTCAGAGTGAGTTGTCCAGTGTTCCAGTTTCAGATGTTCTAGAGAAATATTCCCGTTCCTGTGATGAACCCCAACGTTCCTGATACGAGTTGTTCACCAAAGACTGTCCCTCTTGCTAAACCCAGTCCTGATTGTTACACGATCTGGTCACATCTCCAGACCATGTGATGCACAGCCACTTTGACATGAACATTGTTTCTAAAGGTCTGTATTAATGCATGTCTAACTGCAGTGTTGTTTTGATTAAGGGCAGTCTTTTTAAGAGGGAGGATGTAGTTCAGTGTGTGTATGTCTCTGTAGGAAGATACCCAAGGGCTTGCACAAGTGTGTAAATACTGAGCACGTGCAAGTATGACTGCCATTTTGTAGTAAGCTGTTGTAATGTAAGCATGCATGTATGCAAGGTCTGTCTGTTGATCAATATGTTTATATTTAATGATGCTGCTATCCATCCTGATGCGTTTCTATGTAGTAAAGCATCTTTAACGAACTACTTCACCTGCTTTATCTTCTGTGTATAGAGGAGTGAGTGACAAAGATGTTTAGAAAAACATGAAATTTATGGCAGTGTACGAAACATACATAAATGAAGTTCATGTGTCTTAGGCAGGTACAGAGATAATTGCTCTCGGTGTGGTTGTGCTTGCCATTGCGTAAGCTTTAAGATTGTCTTTTTATTACTTTGTATGTAGCATGTTTTTAGAATTAATGCAAATTTGACAAGCAGCCTAGAGACATCAGTAGGATTCAACTGCAAAAGTACCTGGAGGCGTCACTTTGCTGTAATGAGTCAAGTAGAATTGCAAGGTAGTATATCACATTTTGAGTGAAGTCAAACAGCAAGAAGGTAAGTTTCAAGCAAGGGGTTAAAAATTCCTTTGCTGATAATGCATGCACTTTGCCTGCATGCCAGATAATTTGGTAATTTTGTAGTATAGCACTGGTTGACATTTTATTTCATTCTGATTTATGCATGGGACTGGCTCAGGCCAGTTAAACAATATTCCGATTGGCTGTTTTAAACTATGTAGTGTGATCAAGTAAGACTCCTACATGCATAAAGTGTAGATTGAATGTTGTTCAATAATGGGCACAGTTTTCCACGATTTTGGCATTCTTAATGGCATCACATGGGTCTTAGTCATGTTAATGAAGACCCTCTGTTAAGGAACCAGAAGTTTTTAATATGATCAGTAGAATTTCCATGGTTACATTACCAAACTGTCAGTGTAGATTGGGACAGATAACTAAGGGTGGTCCGGGGAAGGTGATACACAATTTAAAAAGTAATAGAATTTCAACTGCTGAACATTGTGGCTTCTGGGTGGAAGCAGAGTTGTGATGGTGGTACCACTCTTCATTTTTATAGCTTGTTGTGAAACACGCATACTGACAGGAGCTCTATACTCAGTAGTAGGCAGTGGCCAGCTTAGTCAAAGGCTCAGGCTATTTTAACAATGAAACATCACAGTTTGCTTTTGTCCATAGATCTGACCACATTCAGTGAAGGCGGTCATTGTGCTATGTCAAGCCCTTAAGTCTTGTTTTTGGATGGATAGAGGCTCACACCTGTCAAGCTGCTGTGGAGTCGTCTTAGTAGGTATTTTTGGAGTATCTTAGAGAGACCTGAACACCACTTGAATTAGATGTAAATGATGCTTTTGGATAAGGAAATTCAGAATTTCTCCTCCTAGATGTTACTCCCTGGTACTATGGATATGGTTGTTAGTTATTTAAAGAGCTGAGCCACATCTTTTAAAGAAAGTGTGGGCTGTTTAGTTAGCTTCTTGTGATACCTTATTGTTAAGTTGTTCAAGAATGTTGATGACCTGCTGCCTTGTTACTCCATTGAAGAGGGGGAGAATGGGGAGTGTTGGAGACCAGAGTATGCAAATCCCGCTTTAAGTGCCCACTTTCACAGGGTTATTAAAGGTTCTAGTGGGAGCTACCTAAAGCACTCCCTCCATGTGTACAAGAGAAGGTTCATCTCTTGCCATAAGCCCTGGAATTCAGAGCAGTCCTCCTTGCTTTTTTCATGATCATGGCTTTGTAGCATCTCTGCTGTTTTTCTTTAATGGTGAAGCGTGTCACTGTTAAAACCTGTAGGTGTCTTAAACACCTGGGTCCCCATATTTTGTACAAAATTCCCCTAGCCGGACCCTGAATTACCCATGTGTTTTATATAAATCCGAAAGGTCTGGCATGGAAAATAACATGGTCAAATTGCATCCCAAAGTGTACTATTTAGATTTTGGGAAACTATTTCAGCCCAGTTAATTTTGATGTGGTGCCAAAGTAGTGTAGTTGATTTTGTGTTGAGTTGAATCACCTTATTCCCCAGTTCTATGGCCCTCAGCTTAAGCAACCATATAGCACTCACTGTCGCCCTTTGCTTTGGACAGTTGAGCTGACACTGATACTACTACTACTCAGGTGTTCTTTCCAACCACTAATGTAGACACCATTTCAGTACTTAGTTCTGTGTCCTTCGGGCCTGTACGTGATGCCAGACTGTCAGTCCCTTTTGTAGTTTACCTTAACTATTATGGTTTGATTCCTTTACTGTGGACTTGGGCAACACATTTGCAGATTGTGTCAGAGCCGGCGCTCGCAGAAGAGATGGCTGTGCAGATGGTGCCTGTGCACTCTACTGTATGGGTCACTAAATCTTGCCTATTGTGATGCCAGCACAGGTTCATACTTGATGAGTGACCCATGTTGGAATAGATCTTTTGTTTTGCAGACTGCTTAGCAAGGGCTCTAGCAACCATTTTAGGGTCCTGCGACCACAGGGGAAGCCATCTTTTTCAACAGAGTTGTATCCATCACCAAAGAGACCATAGGTGGGTACTAGGCTGTCGGCCCAAGGGCCTAAGTAAGCCTAGCCAGCCAGGTTCCATGGCTTACGCCACCCAAAAAAGTTGTTTTCCTGTGCCACTGTCGAGCAGAGACACAGAAGTGATTCCCGGGGTGTATTTCTTATTTCCCATCCACTCATCAAGATTTTTCTTGGAGTGCTAATGAAGAACTTTGCCTGACATAGATGGGTAGCTTGTTCCAGAGTATAGGAAGTCTCTGGGACAGAAATCTGTCCCTCCAGCATGTCCTGTTTATTGTGGTGACAATGTTTAGGTCCCTAGAGCGTGTAGCTTGGAGGGATTGGGATTTCTTTAGGTGTAGCATGTCCAACAGCTCTGGATTTGACATAGCTTTATATGTTAGGCAGAGATCACCTCGGAGTAGGCGATATGCTACGGAGTAAAGCTGGAGTTTTTTGAGGCGGTCAGTGTAGGGCATTTGTTTGAGGCCAGTGAGGTACTTCTGTGGCCTTTCCAGCTGCTGCAGATGTCTTGTGAGGTACATTCCAAAAGGGGCGTTGTACTCTATAATGGGTCTAATGAGTGACGAGTAGAGGAGAAAAATGACCTCTTTTTTCCTGGATGAGAACCCTTTTATAATGAGGTGTGCCATGTAGAAGGACTTCCTGACTACTGTGGCGATGTGACTATCAAAGGAGAGACTGCTGTCCACCTGGGTCCCAAGGTCTCTTATCACACATTCGGTGTTTAGATGGCTGCCTATGTTGTAGTTCATGGGTACAGAGTTTTTACCAAAGGGGATGACACTGCACTTTTTGACATTGAGCTTGAGGCCATGGCTCTGACACCAGGCATCTGTCTCAGTGAGGCCCTTCTGTAGGATGTCCAGATCATTTGGGGACTTGACTATGGCTCCTAGTTTGCAGTCATCTGTGAACTTCATAAGCCAGAGGCCTTCTGTGTTAGCCTGTACTTCAGAGAAGTAGATACCAAACAGGAGAGGTCCCAGGACGGAACCCTGTGGTACTCCACTTGTCACTGCTTTGAGGTCAGATTTGGAGTCTGCAACTTTTACAGTGTGTGGGTTCTGTCAGTGAGCCAGTTAGCAACCCATCTTTGATGTAGGGATTTATATCTAGTTTAGTGAGTTTAGCTATAATTCCAGAATGGGGGATGGTGTCAAAAGCCTTGGCGAAGTCAAGATATGCTGTGTGAACCACCTTACCCTCATCCACGGCTTTGGTGACTGCCTCAAAGAAGTTGATCAGGTTCGGAAGGCATGATCTGCCTTTCCCAAACCCAAACTGGGTGGATCCAAAGTTTGGATGTCACCAATGTCTGTTTATGAGTTCCATGATGATACGTTCCATGGCCTTGCAGACCAGGCTCGTCAGGCTAATAGGTCGATAGTTCCCGGGGTCAGTGGTGGCTCTCCCTTTGTGGAGTGGGATAACTGTTGCTGTGCGCCATTCAGTGGGCACAAAGCCTGATACGAGGCTATTATTGAACATGGTGCTTAAGTGGGGAGCCAGTTCGTTCTGAAGTTCATGTAAAACACAGCCTGGGATGTTGTCCGGTCCCATGGATGCTGTGTTTTTGGCTTTAGCGAGTGCAGCTTTTACCTGCGTAGTTGTGATTACAGGAACTCTGCTTTCTTCCTGTATAGATATGGGCCCTTTAGGGGGTGAGAGGGGGGTAAAGTTAGCACTGAACCGATCTTCCAGGATGTTGGCAATAATAAACCTCGACACGGTTATTAATAGGACGTGCTGGAGGGATAGATTCATCACCCAAAGACTCCCTATGCTGTGGAACAAAATCCCGGTTTATGTGAGGCAGAGCACCTCGCTGGCCTTGTTTAAGAGGAATCTTGACCAATGGATGGGAGATCGCAGATACACCCCAGGGGTTACCTCAGTGTCACTGCTCGACAGAGGCACAGCAAAATAATGGGCATAGTTTCTCCAAACTAAAGGGGTGGCGTAAGCCACAAAACTATGGGCTAGGCTTATAAAAGCCCTCGGGCAGATAGCCTAGTATGAACCTATGAACCTATCAGATGGTTCTGTAATTTTTGTGCCTTTGTGCTGTAACTCAGAGCAGATCTGGGTGTTGTCATCTAGATTCTTGACATAGCTATAGAATGCTTTGTGGTTGTCCTTGGATTTAGTGGCGATTTTGTTTTCATAGCTAGATTTTTAGGATCTTATAAGGGATCTCGGCTTCTTACTGAGGCTGACCAGGGAGCCCCTCCACTCATGGGATTTTACTCTCTTTTGCAACAGTTTCTTCCTTCTGTTGTACAGTTTGTTTATGGCGGGGGACCACCAGATTGGCTTCCTTTTTCTTTTTTTTTTTGGAGAATAGCGTCTTGGTTCTGTTTGGGGTAGCACAATCCATGCACTCATCTAAGTGCTTATAGAGTGCATTTGTGTAGGATTCAGCAGTTGTAACTGTATTGGCCATCTGCGTGGGTGTCATGAAGTTCACCACTTCTGTCATAAGAAGCATGAAGTTGGCTTTGGAGATATTATTTACTGTGGTTTCCTTAATGGGGGTTGGGGGTGGGATGTGGATATCAAGGGTGATAAAGCTTATGGTCGGATCGGACCAATGAGGAGTTGACTTCAGGTGTGGAACACCAGTCACTCATGTTGGTAATGACTAGGTCCAGGATATTGTTGCACCTGGTGGGGGTGTGGATAAGTTGATCTAGGGCATTGGAGTTTATGAATTCCAGAAAGCGTTGAGCTAAGGAGTTGGTACACGAATAGTTTTCCCAGTTAATGGTGGGGTAGTTGAAGTCGCCCATTATTAGGGTGTTTGGTTGAACCCTAATATTTTCCAGTACATCAAGAAAAGAGAAGTGGGAATCCTGGAGCATGGTGGCTGATCTGTAGCAAGCTACAATTTGGATTGCAGTTTTGCCCAGAGTTAGTTGCACTTAGATAACCTCGGATGCATTATGCTGAGCAACTAGCCTGGAGGTGTTGGATATCCTTAATGAATGTGGACACAACTCCGCCTTTGGTGTTTCGGTCCAGGTTACATGGCCGAAAGGTGTGGTATGACTTATAGCCTGGTAGTGCAAGGGTGCTTTCTGGAGGCTTGAACCAGGTCTCAATCACTGCACAGATATCGATGTTCTCCATTTTAAGGAGTGCCTCGAGTGAGTGCATTTTGAGATTTAGACTTCTAGCATTGAGTAGCATTACCCTCAGTTTTTGCTTGCCTGATGTTCTTTGTGTTTCACCGTTGCAGTCATTACGTTTGAGTTATCCTGCTGGCAGGTTGCCCTCAGTCGGCCTGAATTCCAAAGTCTTGAGTCTTTCGTCGGTTGCTGTCGTCCTTTCCCTGACGTCAGGTTGCCAGGGGTATAAAAGATGCAGCCGATGCCATTTTCTTAAGTCTTTCTTGCCGCACGGTGCCCGAAGCTGAAGCAGATCGCAAGTGCCTGTCGGCCGACTCCTGAGATTTTCGTGTTCGAGTTACAGATCCGAAGTCTTCATTAAAAGCTAAGTACCCCATTGGGGAAACTTTTTTCTTGCTCCAGACCGATGTCAGAAAAAGTTAATTGTATTTCTTGTGGGAAGCAAAAACCTCATAAGGACTTTCATTCTTACTGTATTCCTTGCCTAGGCCCTGACCACAATGTTTCTAGTTGTCAGTTTTGTGCTAGATTTAACCAACGCACTATTAAGCGTTGGTACGATTTTGCATTAAGCTACTTTGGGAGAAGATTTAATTATACAATGTTGGATAGCCATCCGACTAACGGAATTCACAAAAAACGCAAAGAAAAAGACAGGCAACCGAGGTCCAAAACAGATGACGAAGCTTCTCCTAAGCCAGTCACTGGTTCTCAGTGATGTGCTTTCACAGCCCCTGACGCCCGCTACTTTTAGAGTCGCAGGCCACTACCGACTCCCACGTGGAGTTGGCCAGGCCGCTGGAAACTCGAGGCATTGGAGCCTCGGAGACTATTCCCTCAGATGGGTCCGGAGCTGCTGAGCAGGCATCGGCTTCTGAGGGTGTATTCAGACCTAAACAATTATACATTAAAACAACTTCAGCTTCAAAGGCTTCGACTAAAGCACCTTTAAAGGCAAAGAAACAAGTTCAACTGCCACATGGACAGGCCTCCATGCCCAAAAAAACAGATGCTCAAAATGGCCGAAGACTTAATTACCTTGATCAGGGGTTCCCATCCCCCTCCTGATAAGAGGCCTAGGCAAGAGACAGACTATGAATCTTCAGGTTTCCATTTCATCTGATTCCTCTTCTGATCAGGAATATTCTCTTCCCCCCTATGAGGATTCTGATGCTGAAGAATCTATTCCTTCAGCTTCCCCTCCTGAGGACTACTCTTTTGGGTAAACCTTGCATACCATGAAGGGAGCGCACTTCCATTGGGAGAGCCAAGATTGTTCAGAATCTAAGAGGCTCAGAGACTTCCTTTTACTACCTCAACACAGGCCTCTAGCTGTTCCTCCTATGCTAGACATTGTAGATGTGTTTTCAGAGTGTAATCTTACCCCTGACTCCTTACTTCCAGCTCCTGTTAAGCCGGACAGATACTACAGGGTTCCAGACTCTCATAAATTCCTTTTCAAAAATCCTGCTGCAGACCCAGAAACTATTTCTCAGGGTCCCAAAGGGGTCAAGGCTTCCACTGCAAAAAACCCTACCCCCTCTGACAGAGATTCTAGGGCACTAGACAGATGGGGAAAAAAGATTTACACATCTGCTACCTTGGCTATAAGGGCCTTAAATTGCCAGTTTCATATGCTCAGATATTAGCAATATATCATGACACTGCTTAAACAGAAAATGTTGGTAAATTCTGAATATGCAGAAAACAAAGAAATGCAGGATTTGTTGCACGCAGCTGAACAAGTTGGAAAGCATACTTTGCAATGTGGTTTTAATTCTCTGGAGGCCTCCTGCAGGGCCGCTGTTATGGGTTCTGTCATTAGGAGGCATGCTTGGTTAAAGGAATAAAATCTGTCTGATCATGTCAAAGCAAAATTATTAGATGCTCCATTACAGCATGATACCTTGTTTGGTGTTAAGGCAGAAGAGGTGTTAAAGAAAATGAAGGACAAAGCTAAATCTATGCAAACGGTCAAGGATTTCTTACAGGTACAGCCACCTAGGTTTAGCAGACACTGGCCTACAAAGAACTGGTCCTTTCCAGTGCCAGACAGACCTCAATGGGGTAGATCCAGACGCCCTAGAGGCAGATCCCAGCCACAAGGTTCATACAGGTCTAAGCAATGGGGTGCTTCTACCTCCAAAAGTGGAGAAGACGAATCACAGCCATACAGGAAATAGTCCCAATGACTTCCCCCTGCCTGCACCAAGCACTTATCTTCTGGCAGCACCCTTAGGGGGAAAACTAGCACTTTTTTCTCAAAATTGGCACATTATAACCCAGGACAAATGGGTTCTAGACAGTGTCACAAGGCTACAAGTTTCACTTCCATACCCTGCCAAGGGCAAACGGTTGGCCAGACCTGCCAAAAAATTAATGGGCAGAGGCTCAAAAACAGGTCGCATTTCTCATGGACATGGGGGCTATTCAACAAGTGCCACAGCAAGAGCAGGGACAAGGATTTTACTCAAGACTGTTCTTGGTACCCAGAAAGGACAAAGCATGGAGACCAGTACTGGACCTATCTGTTCTAAATACTTTCCTGGATATACCAAAATTCAAGTTGTTGACCTTGCAGCAGCTTCTGCCCATGCTGGGCAGCAAGGCTTAGCTCGTGACTTTAGACCTAAAAGAGGCATACCTGCATGTCCCAATCAGACAATCATGCAGAAGATACCTCAGATTCGAGGCTGGCTCAAAGCATTACCAATTCTCTGCACTGCCCTTTGACTTATCTACTGCACCCAGGGTCTTCACAAAGTGCCTGGCACCAGTAATTGCTTTCTGCAGACAAAGGAATACAGATATATCCTTACTGGGACGACTGCTTCATTCAAGCAGAGAACAAGGAAATTCTACTACAGCATCTGGCGTTTGTGAAAAGACTTAACATGCCTAGGGTACACAGTCAACGAAAAGAAATCAAAACTGGTACCCTCTCAAGAGATAATATTCCTGGGTGCAAGCTTAAATACAACTGCCCAGATGGCTTATCTCACGCCAGACAAAGGCAACTGTCTACCTGTTTCAAGGAAATGGCAACAAAGGCCCAGTTATCTGCAAGAAAAATTCTGCAGGCTTTGGGCTTCATGGCATCCTGCTCCTACTAATTCTATATGCAAGACTGCATATGAGGAAACTTCAATGGTACCTAAGAAGTGTCTGGACACAACATTGCCGCAGCCTGGAAACAACGATTATTCTCATTCCTTGCCTGCCACAGGAGTTCCGATGGTGGGCAAAGGCTTGTCACCAAAACAAAAGACAGCCATTCTCACTATCCCTAGCCAGGCAGAACCTTACGACGGATGCATCAGATTATGCCGGGGGGGGGGGGCCCACATGGCAGGAAGAGGCATTCAGAGCACCTGGTCCACAAACCAAATGCATTTACATATCAGTCAAAAAGAGATGCTAGCTGTTCAAAATGCCCTGACAGCCTTCAAGGACCTAATTCATCCGGGACAACTTCTGATAAAGACAGACAACACCACAGTCATGTGGTACATAAACGAGCAGCGGGGCAGTCATTCTTACCCCCTTTGCAGACTAGCCATGGCTTTATGGGACACAGCATTGACTTGCCAAGTTCATCTGCAGGCACAATTCCTGCCCAGAAAGGAAAATACTCTGGCAGACTAAGCAAAACCTCATAGATCCCCACAAGTGGCGCCTGGATCCACAACTCTTAAGCATGTTAACAAAGAAATGGGGACGCCCGGACATCTATTTGCCTCCCCTCACAACAATCCTCTAAAAAGATTCTGCACAAGGACTTATCACAGACAAGCATGGAAAGTGGACACTTTATCTTTCAACTGGACAAACTTATCAGTATATGCCTTTCCTCCACTGCCTCTCCTCCCCAAGGTACTCCTAAAGGTCAGACAGGAGAAACCAAAAATGATTCTGATTGCCCCAGACTGGCCACGCCAGTACTGGTATCCTATCTTAAGGAACTTGTCTCAATGCCCAGCCTGGACCTTACCTCAAATATCTCATCTACTGTCCCAACAAAACAATCAGATTTTGCACAGCCAACTCAGGACCCTGAACCTGGCAGCATGGCAGATAATGTAGCCATACAAAGCACACCTCTCAGTAAAGCTGTGATGGATGTCATTTTAGAAGCCAGAAGGCCTAGTACTAGAAAATCCTATGCTGGAAAATGGAAGAGATTTTGTGCTTGGAACCAAGCTCAAGGAGCTAATACAGATGTCCCAAGTATTCCTCAGATTTTGCAATACTTAACTGAGATGCTGGACAAAGGCCTATCTTTCTTTTCAATTAAAATCCATGCCTCTGCCATTTCGGCTCATCACAATACAGAGCCACCACTCTTTTCTCATCCTTTATTTAAGGCAGTACCTCAGAGGAGCAAACAATTTAAGGCCTCCAAGGAGAACGCCATTACCTGCATGGGACCTCAATTATGTCTTGGAAAAACTCACCTTACCTCCTTTTGAATCAGCTGCTACTGCGGATATAAAGTTTTTATCTTGGAAAACAGCTCTGCTCCTAGCAATAACTTTTGCAAGACGAGTGTGCGAGCTACAGGCTCTCATGGCTATGGAACCCTTTATCATTTTTTTATCCAGACAGGGTCTCTCTGAGGACAAACCCTACATTTATGCCTAAGGTGGTATCCGGTGTAACCCTTAACCAAACTATTAATTTGACAACTTTTTATCCAAATCCACAGAACAAGGGGGAGAAAATTCTGCATTCTTTGGATGTACACAAACAACTTAGATTCTACTTTGACAAAACTAAAGTTTTCAGAAAGACAGAAAAATTACCAGTGGCATATGCTGCAAGATCACAAGGAAAGGCTATCTCCAAGCAGACTTATTTCCAAGTGGATAGGTCACTGCATTAGTTTCTGCTACTCACAGCATGGCAAACCAGTGCCTAAGGGCATTAGGCCACATTCAACCAGAGCTGCAGCCACTTCTGCAGCCTTTCTCATGGGAGTACCAACCAAAGACGTTTTAAAGGCTGCTACTTGGAGTTCAGTACATACCTTTACAAAACATTACAGTCTGCCACTTTACTCTAAATCCAGGGCAGGCTTTGCCACTGCAGTTCTGCAGGGCCTCATAGCCGCTCCTAATGCTGTTTAGCTCCAGACAGCCAACCATAGCTTTGGGATTCTACCCAAATGTAATGACTGCAACAGTGAAACACAAAGAACATAGTACAGTTGTGTACATTTACCATAAATGTAGATGTTCGAGTGTATTCACTGTTGCAGTCCAGGTTACCCACCCACCACCCCCCTTATTTTTGCTTGAACTTAACTTTACAGCTCTGATCTGTGCAACCTATGTGGTGTATTTTGGTTGTAGCTGAAGCTAAAGTTTATTTTGGTGCATGTATGTTTTATTTACATATATTTAGCCTACCCTTTTGGGGGCACCTGACATCTGGGGCAAGAAAAACTGAAGAAAATGGCGTAGGCTGCATCTTTTATACCCCTGACAACCTGACGTCAGGGAAGGGGCGACAGTAACCGACGCAGCATCCAAGACTTTGGAATTCAGGCTGACTGAGGGCAACCTGCCAGCAGGATAACCCAAATGTAATGACTGCAACAGTGAATACACTCGAACTTCTACATTTATGGTAAGTGTACACAACTGTACTTTCCTGTTATGTTGGTGAATTTATTTGAACCCTGCCTAAAAAAGGCACTATAGGGGCAGCAAGAGCCTTAGCCAGTATCCGAAATCCCAGGGGCGAAAGGTGCAGGCCATCTGTGGCAAAGCATCGTGGTCTGTCGACCATGTCATCCCAAGCAGACAGATACTGGATCCCCTTAGAATGACACCAGAAGCTTAGCCAATTGTTTAAGTCAATCATTTTGTCCTTGTACTGCTGTATCATTCTGGGCGATGGCAGAATGCTACTCAGGGCTAGGGTCATACCTGCCTGGGCTACAAGATCGGAGAGCTCTTGCATGTCTTTTTTCATGTAGTCCAGGGAGGTACTTCTCAGGTCATTCACACCAACATGGACAATGACAGAGTCATATTTGTACTTGTGGAGTGACCTGAGAGCGTGGGTTATGTGGTGGATCCTGACACCCGACAGGCAGCTGACAGTAACCATCTCCTTGTCTAGCCTGGTGAGTGGGACATCAGTGTTCCAAAAAAAAATCTCTCTTCAAAGCTAGACACTCTTTGTTGCTTGAGAACCTTTTGTCCAGTGGCTTGGTTGATGTCAGGTGGTAGGTTTTTCCTAGTGTTGTACTAATAGTCCAGGTTTCAGAGAATTTGTCCACTAAGTGTAGGAGAGGACAGTGGACCACAGGTCACTATCCCTCAACCAGGGGAAGCTGGCAGGAATCTTGTAAATTTGCTCTTCAGATATCTTTGGTGGGCAAGAAGGATGCCAGCTGAGTAGCCTACTACATCCTAGATGTGGTAGTACCTGTGCCCAGGAAGTTGGACAAACCTTTTGCCTATACAGGCATTTTCTGAGTCACCTAAAGTTGACCCTGATGTTAATACTGGACGTTAGCTTGCAGGATTAAGGAGCTGTTAACTAGCTGTTTCCTGTGGTCCAGTGGTGCAGGATTTGATTCTCTCAGCTTTCAGTGCCTGAATGACTCAGTGCAAGTCACTTAACCAGACACTACTCCCTGGCTGAGTCTGAAGAAGGCTCATGGAGATCATTACCCTACCCTAGGAAACTAATACAGATAAAATTATATAAGTGGCAGCTGTGACATGGGCTCCCACACCTCAGGCCCCTGTCATCTGTTCACTGGAACCAGCAAAAGACTGGACTTGATATGTACCTGTGGAGCAGTGGCGGCTGGTGACTTCAAATTAAAGGGAGACTGCAGGAGACAGCTGAATGGGTGGGGCCAATGGGAAGGGGTGTGGCCAACTAGAAAGTGGTGAGCTATGCTCAAAACCACAGCTGGAACACTTCTCTGGCTGCCAAACCATCATTACGAGAGTCTAATCAAGACAAAATGAAGTGTAGAAAAAAATATTTCAGTGCATTGGCTATATGACAGCTTACTTAATATTTAGATGGAAACAAAGAGGTTGTGAGGCATGAAAAAATAAATTACTTTTTAAATACATTACTGGAATACCAGTCAAAATAAAGTATAAAAAAACAAGCTTCTCCTTGCACTGCAGTTCTAATTAAAATTTATATTCCGCTTTATAAAAGTACCAAGTAACATGCTGAAAGTAGCAGTCTCTGTGATACCCCCACTTGTAAAAATGTTTATTAGCCAAAAAAGACCTGCTGCCTGACAACAACTATTTACTTGTTTCATGGGGAAAACATGATCAAAGTAAAAAATGAACAGCAAACAAGAAACAAGCTCAAGATAAATTGCTTAAAGGATTACTGCACAGGTTCTGGACCACACATGATAGATTGGCATTCTGTTTAGTTTACGGGTAAAGCCTGCAAAGATGACTGCAAATCTCCAACAAATGTAATGAGCTTCTGCAAATACTGTAATCCTGTCCTTTATTACAAATACTGTCATATGCATTTCAATAGCTAAGGCTTATACATTGTCTAGTTATGTAAATATTCTCTGCATGGCAACAACAAAGAGGTTTTCAGTCTTGGTAATTATTTAACAGTATTCTTATTAAAGGTTAATTGTATCTTACAATCTCAGACAAAGTTAACTGATGGTCATTAAAGCATTACTACGTAAACACAGAGCAACAGGGCACTGCGACAGTATGCATTTTCTGAATAAGAAGAAGCATAAATCAAAAGTATAAAAATATGACAGAAAATGAGAACATTCTGCAAAATCAAGGACAGATGAAAAGCCACTGTCGTACATGTCTACCTTGAACGGGGGAATACTCTGCATACCTACACTGCATAACTGCTACTTGCCTTGCTTGGACACATCCAGAGTCACTACATGGGGGAGTGGGGTGCAACAAGTATGTCACAATTTGAAATGTCTCTGGCTGACGGTGATGGCTCTGACACTCGTACCTCTCGACCTCAGAGCAAAAAATCTGGGCAAAGCCATACATAGAAGTGGGACAAAGGACAAAATAAGGACAATTTTTAAATATCATTCTTATAAACCTAGAAAGATAATAGAATAGTAGTAGGTCTTGCATTAATATGAATTTTCTGAAGGGTATGAAATCTGAAACTCAAATGTCTGTCATTATTTTCTAACGTCAGTCTCTAATGATTTGCCACTAATTTGCCAGAAAAACACAATTTTTTGAAAAACGGACCAAACGTGATGCAAAAATATAAAATTGTCACATGATACAGCTGGGAACCTGTCAAAGAAGGGACACTTTTAATATTAGTACTGTTAACTTGAGCAGCTGACAAAATAAGAGAATCTACATGCATTTCTGAAATAAAGGTAATCTATAACTCTGATCATTACAATTATTTATAATTGTAAACCCTCCACATTTTCTTCCAAAATTGCAATTTTGTGGCGGGATTATTAGGAGGAGAGCAACATTTTGAACCTTAATTGGGGACAATTGAGAGGTTTGGATATTCCTAATTCTATAAAGCAATTTATTTGCATGTACCTGTCAACCTCTTAATGCAGGAAAATCTGGAAAAGGCCAAATATATTGGGGGAACATATAAACAGTATAAAAATTGCTCTTGTATAAACTTGACAGTTGATAGAATAACAGATGTTCTTCGTGTTTCACTGTTGCAGTCATTACATTTGGGTAATCTGCTGGCAGGTTGCCCTCAGTCGGCCTGAATAACAAAGTCTTCGATCCTGCGTTGGTTGCTGTCTCCTCTTCCATGATGTCAGGTCATCAGGGGTATAAAACATGCAGCCAAAGCCATTTTAATCAGTCTTTCTTGCCATGCAGTGCCCGAAGCAGAAGCAGTTCGCAAGTGCCGGTCGGCCGACTCCTGAAATTTTTGTTTCAGTTTCAGAACCGAAGTCTTCAAACCAAAGCTAAGTACCCCATTGAGGAAACCTTTTTCTTGCTCCTTACTAATGTCAGTAAAAGTTAATAATTGCATTACTTGTGGGAAGCAAATACCTCATAAGGATTTTCATTTGTACTGTATTCCTTGCCTAGGCCCTGATCACAACGTGCCCTGCTGTTGGTTTTGTGCTAAAGTTAACCAACGCACTATTAAGCGTCTGTATATTTTTGCTTCTAAATATTTTGGTTCAAAATTTAACTACCCTGAAATGTCGTCTGTTAGCAATCCCGGAGTTCACAAAAAACACAAGGAAAAAGACCGTTGAGGTCCAAAACAGGCGACAAAGCTTCTAAGCCAGTCGCCGATTCGCCGGTACTCAGTGACGCGATTTCTCAGCCCCTGATACCCACTACTTTTCAGTCGCAGGCCTCTACCGAGACCCATTCAGAGTCCGGTATACCACGAGATTCACAAATTATTGAACCCGTGGATGTGTCTCCCTTGGATGAGTCCGGAGCCGCTGAGCAGGCACCGGCTTCTGAGGGCGTTTTCAGGCCTCAACAGTTTGATATTAAACCGACGCCATCAAGAAAAACAAGGTCAAAAACGACTTGTATGTCTAAAAACCCGACCCATAAGCCACATGCTCAGGCCTCTATGCCTAAAAAACAAATGATCAAAATGGCTGAGGATTTAATTACCTTGATCAGGCCCCCCCCCCCCCCCCTGCTAAGAGGCCTAGGCAAGGCACTGATTGTGAATTTTCAGATCAGGTTTACATTTCTTCCAATTCCTCTTCTGATCAGGAATTTTCTATTCCACCTTATGAGGATTCTGATGCAGAGGAATCCATCCCATCTGCATCTCCTCCTGAGGATTACTCTTTTGGAGAGATTTTGCATACTTTAAGGGAACATTTTCACTGGGAGAGTCAGGACTTCTCTGAATCGGCATAGGCCTTTGGCAATACCTCCTGTATTAGACATTGTTGATTTGTTCTCGGAATCGAGCATGGCTCTTGATTCCCTGCCTCCGGCTCCTAGTAAGCCAGACAGATATTACAGGGTTCCTGACTCCCACAAATTTCTTTTCAAAAATCCTGCTGCTGATCCTGAGACTATTTCTCAGGGTCCCAAAGGTGTTAAGGCTTCTACAGCCAAAAATCCTACCCCTTTTGATAGAGATTCCAGGGCACTGGATAGATGGGGTAAGAAGGTTTATACGTCTGCAACCTTGGCAATCAGGGCTTTAAACTGCCAGTTTCATATGCTTAAATATCAACATCATGTTATGGGCTTACTGAAACAGAAAATTATGTTGATTTCTGATTGTGTGGAAAATAGAGTTACAGGGTTTATTGAATTCAGCAGATCAGGTTGGAAAGCATACTTTGCAATGTGGTTTTGATTCCTTGGAGGCCTCTTGCAGGGCCGCCGTAACTGGATCTGTGATAAGAAGGCATGCCTGGCTCAAGGAGCAAAATCTGCCTGATCATGTTAAAGCTAAGTTGTTGGATGCCCCTTTACAGCATGATAGTCTGTTTGGTAATAAAGCAGAAGAGGTTTTAAAGAAAATGGAAGACTAAGCTAAAAATATGCAAACTGTAAAAGATTTCTTCCAAGTGCAGCCACCCAGGTTTAGTAGGCACTGGCCTACTAAGAATTGGTCCATGTTCTTCGTGTTTCACTGTAGCAGTCATTACATTTGGGTAATCTGCTGGCAGGTTGCCCTCAGTCGGCCTGAATTCCAAAGTCTTGGTCCTGCGTCGGTTGCTGTCTTCTCTTCCATGACGTCAGATCGTCAGGGGTATAAAACATGCATCCAACACCATTTTCTTTAGTCTTTCTTGCCGCATGGTGCCCAAAGCAGAAGCATTTTGCTAGTGCTGGTCGGCCAACTACTGAAATATTCGTGTTTGAGTTTCAGAACCGAAGTCTTCACTAAAGCTAAGTACCCCGTCGGGGAAACTTTTTTTCTTGCTTTTTACCGATGTCAGAAAAAGTTGTTAATTATATTACTTGTGGGAAGCAAATACCTCATAAGGATTTCCATTTATACTGTATTCCTTGCCTAGGCCCTGATCACAACGTGCCTGGCTGTCAGTTTTGTGCTAGATTTAACCAACGCCCTATTAAGCGTCGGTATATTTTTGCATCAAAGTATTTTGCAAACCGATTTAACTACCCAAATATGTTGTCTGATAGCAATCTGGTTACCAGAGTACATAAAAAACGCAAGGAAAAGGACAGAGAAAGGCAGTCGAGATCCAAAACCAGTGGCGAAGCTTCTCCTAAGCCAGACGCCGGTTCGCCTGTACTCAGTGAGGCGCCTTTGCAGCCCCTGATAACCCGCTACCTTTGAGTCGCAGGCCGCTACCGACACCCATGTGGAGTCCAGCATGCCGCAAGATACTCAAGGTATTGGACCGACTGATGGTATCTCCCTCGGATGGGTCCGGAGCCGCTGAGCAGGCACCGGCTTCTGAGGGTTTATTCAGACCACAACATTTGTACATCAAACCGACAGCTGCAAAACAAAACGCATGAGCGCCACGTGCACAGGCCTCCATGCCTAAAAAACAGATGATCAAAATGGCTGAAGACCTCATTACTTTGATAAGGGGTTTACCCATCCCCCTCCAGATAAGAGGCCTAGGCAAGATACTGATTACGAATCTTCAGATCAGGTTTCTATTTATTCTGATCAGGAATTATCTTTACCTCCCTATGAGGATTCTAATGCTGAGGAGTCCATTCCATCTGCATCTCCTCCTGAGGATTATTCATTTGGAGAAACCTTGCATACTTTGAGGGAGTATTTTCACTGGGAGAGTCAAGACTTCTCAGAATCAAAAAAGAGGTTCAGGGATTTCCTTCTCCCTCAGCACAAGCCTTTAGCCATTCTCCTGTTTTAGACATTGTGGATGATGTGTTTTCGGAGTCAAGTTTGACCCCTGACTCCTTACCTCCGACTCCCAGTAAGCCTGACAGATATTGCAGGGTCCCTGACTCACATACATTTTTATTTAGAAACCCTGCTGCTGATCCTGAAACTATTTCACAGGGTCCAAAGGGAGTTAAGGTCTCAACAGCAAAAAACCCTACCCCCTCTGACAGGGATTCAAGGGCACTGGACAGATGGGGAAAAAAGGTTTATACATCTACAACCTTGGCAATCAGGGCCTTAAACTGTCTATTTCATATGCTTAAGTACCAACAACATGTTATGGGATTGCTGAAACCGAAAATGATGATTTCAGAATGTGCAGAAAATAAAGAACTGCAGGAATTATTGCATGCAGCTGAACAAGTTGGAAAGCATACTTTGCAATGTGGTTTTGATTCTTTGAAGGCCTCCTGCAGGTCCGCAGTTACTGGATCTGTGATTAGAAGGTATGCCTGGTTAAAGGAACAAAATTTGCCTGACCTATGTTAAAGCTAAATTGCTAGATGCACCTTTACAGCAAGATTCTCTGTTTGGTATTAAGGCAGAAGAGGTTTTAAAGAAAATGGAAGACAAAGCTAAGTCTATGCAAACTGTTAGACTTCTACAAGTGCAGCCACCCAGATTCAGTAGACACTAGCCTACAAAAAAATTGGTCCTTTCCTGTGTCAGGCAGAGCTCAAAGGGGCAAATCCAGATGCCCTAAGGGTTCCAGATACCAGGCGCAAGACTCGTACAGGTCAAAGCAATGGGGCGCATCCACCTCCAAATCTGGAGGAGATAAAGCGCAAACCTACAGAAAGCAATCCCAATGACTTCCCTCTGCCTACACCAAGCACTTATCTTTTGTCAGCACCCATAGGGGGGAAATTAGCACTTTTTGCTCAAAATTGGCAGTTAACCTAGGACAAGTGGGTACTAAACATCGTATCACAGGGATACAGATTCCATTTCCACACTCTGCTAATGACAAATGGTTGGCCAGATCTGCCAAAAAATCAATGGGCAGAGGCACAGAAACAGGTTACGTCCCTCATGGATATATGGGGGCCATTCAGACAGTACCAGAGCAGGAAAAAGGTTTTTACTCAAGACTGTTCTTGGTATCCAGAAAGGACAAGGCCAGGCGGCCTATACTGGATTTATCGATTTTAAAACACATACCTGGACATTCCAAAATTCAAAATGCTGACTTTGCAGCAGCTTCTGCCCATGCTGGGCAAGAATGCTTGACTGGTGACTTTAGACCTAAAAGAGGCATACCTGCATGTCCCAATAAGACAGTCGTGCAGAAGATACCTCAGATTCAAGGCTGGCTTAATGCATTACCAGTTATCGGCACTGCCCTTTGGCTTATCTACTGCACCCAGGGTTTTTACAAAGTGCCTGTCAACAGCAATTGCATTTTGCAGATAAAGAAGTATACAAATATATCCTTACTTGGACGACTGTCTCATTCATGCAGAGAACAAGTACACTCTTCTATGACACCTGGCGTTTGTGAAAAGGCTTCAAACATGCCTAGGGTACACAATAAACGAAAAGAAATCACAACTGGTACCCTCAAAAGATAACATTCCTGGGTTTAAGCTTGAATACAACTGCCCAGATTGCTTGCCTCACGCCAGACGAACAAAGGCAACTGACTACTTACTTCAAACTGATGGCAACAAAAACCCAGTCTTCTGCAAGACAAATTCTGCAGGCTTTGGGCTTCATGGCATCCTGCATCCTACTAATTCCATATGCAAGACTGCATATGAGGAAACTTCAATGGTACCTAAAAAGTTTATGGAGTCAACATTCACACAGTCTAGAAACAATGATTCCTCTCATTCCCTGTCTGCAACAGGAGTTTCTATGGTGGGCAAAGGCCTGTCACCAAAACATGGGACGGCCCTTCACTCTACCCCTTGCCAGCCAAACCTTAACAGACGTGTCAGATTATGCCTGGGGAGCCCACATGGCAGGAAGATGCATTCAGGACATATGGGCACCAAAACAAATGCATCTACATATCAACCAGAAAGAGATGCTAGCTGTTCAAAAAGCCCCAACAGCCTTCAAGGAATTACTTCTTCCAGGACAACTACTGATAAAGACGAACAACACCACAGTGATGTGTTATATAAACAAGCAAGGGGGCACACACGCATATACCCCCTTTGCATATTAGCCATGGCACTGTGGGACACAGCTTTGACCTACTCAGTACATCTTCAAGTTCTATTCCTGCCAGAAAAACAAAACACACTGGAAGACTATTTAAGCAGAAATCTTATGGATCCTCACGAGTGGAAACTAAATCCACAAGTCTTCAGCATGATAACAGAGAAATGGGGGAGCCCAGACATAGATCTATTTGCCTCTCCTCAAAATTATCAATTGAAAAGATTCTGCACAAGGACTTATCACAGACAAGCATGGAAAGTGGTCACCCTATCCTTCAGTTGGAAAAACCTACCTATCAGTTTACTCCTTTTTTCCTCTGCCTCTTCTACCCAAGGTCCTCCTAAAAGTCCAAAAGAAGCCGAAGATGATATTAATTGCCTCAGACTGGCCGCGCCAATACTGGTACCAAATCCTAACAAACTTGTCTCAATACCCAGCTTGGACCTTGCCTCAAAGACCACAGCTACTGCCCCAGCAAAACAATCTGATCCTGCACAAGCAACTACAGACCCTGAACCTGGCAGCATGGCTAATCATGTAGTCATACAAACGACACCTCTCAGTAAAGCTGTGATGAATGTCATTTTGGAAGCCAGAAGGCCTAGCACTAGAAAATGTTATGCTGATAAATGGAAGAGATTCTGTGCTTGGAACCAAGCACAAGGAATAGATACAGCAAATCCCAATATTCCTCAGATTTTACAATACTTAACTGAGATGCTTGACAAGGACCTATCTTTTTCTTCAATAAAAATCCATGTCTGTGCCATCTCTGCTCATTACAACACAACCTCCCCTCTCTTCTCATTCACTGCTAAACAGTATCTCAGAGGGGCCAAAAATTTAAGGCCTCCCAGTAGAGCGCCAACTCCTGCATGGAACCTCAATTTTGTGCTGGAAAAACTCACCCTGCCTCCTTTTGAACCAGCAGCTAATGCAGATATGAAAATTTCTTTCTTGGAAGACAGCTTTTCTTTTGGCAATCACTTCAGCTAGAAGGGTTTCAGAACTACAGGCTCTCATGGCAGTGGAGCCTTTCATTGTTTTTTACCCGGACAGTGTGGCCCTCGAGACCAATTTTTCTTTTATGCCTAAGGTGGTATCCAGTGTGGCTCTTAACCAGGCCATTCACCTGCCAACTTTTTTCCCAAATCCGCAGAACAAGGGGGAGCAGATTCTGCATTCATTGGATGTACACAGACAACTAAGATTCTTCTTAAACAGGACAAATTCTCTGAGAAAGTCTGAGCAACTACTGGTATCATTTGCTACAAGATCAGAGGGGAAGGTTGTATCAAATAAGACTATTTATAAATGGTTAAGCCATTGCATTCGTTTCTGCTACTTGCAGCATGGTAAACTTGTGCCCAAGGGGATCAGATCCCATTCCACCAGGGCTGCTTCTACTTCAGCAGCGTTTCTCAGAGGGGTCCCTACCAGAGACATTCTAGAAGCTGCTACTTGGAGCTCAGTTCATACGTTCAGAAAGCATTATCATTTATCTCTTCTCTAAATCCAGGGCAGGCTTTGCCACTGCAGTCCTGCAGGGCCTTATAGCTGTTCCTAATGCTGTTTAGTTCCATCCTCCCATCCACTGCTTTGGGATTCTACCCAAATGTAATGACTGCAACAGTGAAACGCGAAGAACATAGTACAGTTGTGTATACTTAACATAAATGTAGATGTTCGAGTGTATTCACTGTTGCAGTCCGGGTTACCCACCCGCCAGCCCCCTTTTCTTTCCTTCACTATACTCAAAAGCCTTTGTGGTGTATTTGCTTTTAGTTGAAGGTATATTTTTTGTTTCTAAGGTGCATTTATATATTTACTGTTTATACATATAATTTTGCTCCCCATTTGCGGGGCACCTGACATCTGCGGCAAGAAAAACTGATTAAAATTGCGTTGGCTGCATGTTTTATACACCTGACGACCTGATGTTATGGAAGAGGAGATAGCAACTGACGCAGGACCCAAGACTTTGTTATTCAGGCTGACTGAGTGCAACCTGCCAGCAGATTACCCAAATGTAATGACTGCAACAGTGAATACACTCTAACATCTACATTTATGTTAAGTGTACACAACTGTACTGTCTTGCTTTAGCATGCATTTTTCTGAAGGTTATGAAGTCAAACTCAATGTTTGTCATTATTTAGTGACTTCATTCCTAAATGATTTGCCAGAAAACCACAAATTTTATGAGGAACAAACCAAAAATAAGCAAAGATCTATTCATTCTGCAAATATCTGGACAGTTGAGAGGTATAGTTTAGCCGGGGCTGTCTTTGAGTTTGTTGCCCTTCCCCCTTCACAAAATCATGGTTGAATGGAGCCTCTGCAGCCATTCCAGTGTCCCACTCTTTAATTGTTTTGCCCTATTCACCATAAACACTGTAATGTGCATACTACTTTACTTCTGCGATGATTTGGATTTCATGTGAAAGTTTTTTATTTTGTATTTTACAGCGCAAACACTAATAGACATCAGGTAAACAAAGCGATGCAGTCTCATAGTGAAAATAGACTTGGCGTTAAAACTTCTCTGCCCTTGAAACCCACATTAATTGAAACCGCATTGAAACCCACATTCAAAGAAAATACATTTTGCCAGTGACAGATGACTATTAACTTTGGGCTGTTTTCAAGTCATAGGCCCCTTGCACACGAAACATACATGTGCTCTTTGATAGACCTTCCTGATTGTATTAAATTATATTCCTTGTACAATACAGAACTGTTAGAAGGCATTTTAAATTTATTGTTTTGAACATTTTTCCAGTAAACAGTGAAACAAAATGCAAGCAACAGTAATGACAAAACTGCCCAATTCAGAACATTTTAATCATAAAAGTCTACTCAGACTTCTACAGTCCCCCAGTATCAGTAAATATGCACAATCTCTGAAGAAGTAAGTCATGTAAATAATTCCACAGTAAAGAGATCTATAACTAATGAAGAGGTTGCTGCTAGCTAACAACTTTATTTCATTGTTTCAACTACAAATAAAGTGCCTGCTGCCCTTGAGGAATAAATTGCCTATATTACATTAAAAAAATAAGCTAGTAATACTGCAATAGGGAATGGATGGCGCAAACTGATAACAGGTTCATAGTTACTAGGTATATTTGCCAAAAAGGACTGCAGCATCCACCTTCTTTACAACACAGTACAATATCAGCAGTGCATCACCATACTGTGGGAGTAGAACCCACAGCCTTCTTCATCAAAAGCAAGTATACTACTGGTTGTGCTAGTAACAATGCAAGCAAGACTCGGCATAAGCAGCACTAAACTTTTGTTCCCCAGCAGCTCTCAGCTCCTTGTAAAATTTACTAGACACTCTGCTGTATCTGAAATTTGCAGCACAAAAAATCTGGAAAAAGCCAAAATTTATTGGGGGGTGGGGGGGGGTTAAAAGCCCAAAAAACATGGGCACATTTTAAACATTGTTTGTATAATGTTGGAAAGTTGCTCTTGAACCCAGGATCCTGTGCAAAACCGTCAGAGCAACATACCACTATGCCATATCAGTTGTTTTGTGAGAGAGAAAGACTGAAACTTAAATGGCTACCATTTAGTGAATTGACTTCTCACTATAGCTGTTAACCTCTTAGCACAACACTCTTGAAAAAAAGCCAATAATGGGGGAACACAGCCCACAAACATATTCAGTTCTCACCATAGCTCTTAACCTTAGCACAAAAAAACTGGATGAAGCCATTAATGGGGGAATACAGTCCCAAAAATAGGGACAAATTTCAAATATCCATCTTGCAAACTTAGAAAATTGCTAGAATAAAAGGTTTTGTGTTACCATGTACTTTCTGAAGAATATGAAGTCTGAAGTTCAAATGCCTGTTATTTTTATTTAACATTTAACCAGGAAAGTCAATTTTCAGCAGAGGCCCAGGGCGAAACAGTCCAGACGCATGCCTTTGTAAGATGGGAGGACACCAGAGGAAACCCCCACAAACACCGGGAGGACAAGCAGACTGCACACAGAAGGCACCCCAGCCAAGAATCAAACCACAGAACCTGCAGCTGTCAGGCAACAATGCTACCACTGCACCATAAACTATGAAAGACAACAAAAATACATAAACCACAGATTTTGTGAGGAACATAACGCAACAAATTAGACAAAAGTCTGCAATTTTTTAACAAATGGTGGTGGGTAGGGAATTAAACCGTTGTTACCTGCTCCCAAGGTACAGGGTTCAAGCCTGACTACCCACCACCATGTATCCTGAGTTCTCTCTAGCCAGCAGTATATAGCAACTGGGGCATTATACACACACACACACACACACACACACACACACACACAAAACAGCTTTCGTTTCAGTTCCCTACCTGAAACGAGTCCATCTGCAGCTCAATGATGTCTAGTTCCTGAAACAAGTCAGTCTGCAGCAGAAGTTAGTTCCTGTAACAGTCCTGCACAACTAAATGTCTTCCTGGGGAAGGTTTTCCCGGAAGAACAGGCTCCATCCTGCGGACATTGCAGTCTGGACGTCTTCTGTTCTGTGCAGCCGTCACCACATAGACTTCTGGGTTGCAGGACAGAGATGGCCTTTCCAACTATCTGGACTGCTGACAAAGCAGTCTGGAGTTCACAGTCTGTGCAGTCACGCATGCGTGGAGTTCTGGGACTCGAAAAATATTTTTTTTTTTTCCTTTTTTTCACAATCTTTTTATTTTGTTTTTTGTCTTTCCACAGCTGGGGGGGGCTGCAGTCTTATTGCACGAGCCGCCCCTGCTGTGGAGTGTACTTTGCCTTCTGTGGTGTATCTATTCGCTGGACAAGGAATCTAGAGTGGTGGACAAGCAAAGAAAGTATCTTTGTATTCTGTATATTCTCTGACACTTAATGGTATATTTTTAGAAGGACCTGATGGGCCAAATGCTCCATGAGGCAACAAAGTTGGTTGATAGGCTACAAAAGGGGGGGGGGTGTAATGGTACAGGCTGCATTTTTATTGACCTTGACAAACCACATGGTCCATGTTGCAACATGGCTGAGGGTTTGTACTGAGCTTTGGTTGCAGGCAGTGTTGTACTGGTGTGCATGGTTTAAGCGCACTGGCTTTACAGAGCAGTTTAATTAGACTCTCCCTTTTCAGGACTTCTGTTTGTTGATGAAGTAAGCAAGCACCTGAAAAATATGGAATAACAGGGCAAATCCTGTGACAGTGGGCATGAAATTCCATCCTGTCCAGCGGCTGTTTACCAAAACATAGAGAAGGCAGTTCTACAGATGCATTTCTGGTGAGGGTTACAGTCAGCTCATCAGGGGAGCATGAAGGGGCCTGGGCCATGGTCTTTTTAAGTGACAGTAATGCCAACAGGGCAAGGGAAACCTATGTCTGTGGTTGTGGGCAGTTTAATGAATAGACTGCAGCAACCCTGAAGCCTTCCTGCCTGCTTCCCTCTTGAGGCAGTTGGGAAAGGTTGTTCATCCGTGAAACAGAAGATAACTTAAATCATGTGGGGTCAGGGACATTGTCCAGAAGCTACTGATTTTTCCTTGCATGTCCAGAAGCTACTGATTTTTCTTTGCATGTCCAGACGCTACTGATTTTACTTCACTTTTCCTACCACAACCCAAGTCCCTGACTACTGTCCCACCTTAGCAGAAAATCCAGGTAGACAGATTAGTGTTCTAAGCAAGAAAGCTCTTCAGGAGGCCTCATCAGACCAGAGGGGCCAGGGTTATGAGACTGGACTTTTTATGCCAAATGAGAATGGACCTCAGGCCCATTTTGGGTTTCAGTGGCTAAATTAGTTTGTAGAGAAGTGGAAGTTAAGAATGGCCGTGGTGCAAATGATCCTGCCATACTTACCAGGTGGAGAGACTGTTCTTTAAACCACCGGAATGCTTACCTTCCTGTTAAGATCCTTAGGAATGTAGGAGGGGTCTGCAGTTTTCTGTGGAAACCAATACCTATTGGTTCTGATGCCTGTCTGTTGGTCTCACCACATCCGGTAAAGTGTTTGTCAAGCCCATAACAGTACTAGCATTCCACCAGATGCTACAGAGGACCAAGGTATTATCGTATTCGATGAATAGTCTGACCAGACTACTCAAGCCCCTGGACATTACTGTACTACTGTCACCACTCCCCAAGTTTCACTGTATCGTGTTCATTACGTCACTTTCCTTAGGTGTAAATTTCAGCAGATACACAGATTGCAGAGTGGAGTTTGAACTTTAAATGTGGGTGTGGGGTACATCGTGACCACAATAGTTAAGCTGCCTCTTATGCCTGCCTGTACAGTTATTTATTTTACATTTGTTAACCGGGTTAATCCAATTGAGCTAAGTAGTTTTTTCAGCAGAGGCTCAGGACGAAAAGCTCCAGAGTTTTACAGTTTTAGTGTTAACAGTGTAACCGGGATACAGTGTATACATACAATGAAATACATTTTATCAGGAAAAAAATAAGTGGAAAACATAACATGCATGCATAAGAGAAATTATTCAATACAAACATTTTCAGTAAATAGTGAGAAGAGTTTATAGTGGATGCAGTTATTTCATGAGACATATATTAGAAATGGAGATAAAAGATGGAGAAGAAGAGTGATACTTTGAAGAGGTGTACAAGCTAAAAAGGTTTGAAGTTTTGGTGATTACATATGATTTAATGGGCTAGATCAGGGAGGATGAGTGCACAGGCAGGACCAGTGAGTTTGGAGGTCCTCTAGTGACAGTTTTGAATGTTTGAGGGACCTGATTTCTAGTGGTAATTTGTTCCATGATATTGTAGTTATAGAGGTTGCAGCTGATTTTAGTCTTAGGTTTGTATATTTGTAGTAGATTAAGGTCAGAGCTACGTAGGGACCCTAGTGGGGGGAATATTGAGAGATGTGGGGAGATAGGCTAGGGCAGAAGGATTTCGGGTATAGTATAGAGTGAATTATTTGTAGTTGAGAGAGTAAAAGCTGGTGAGGTAATTCCAGCCAGTTTAGGTATCTTAATGGACAATGATGTGATTTGTAAGTTTGGTGAGCCATGAATCTGGCAACCTTGTTATGGGTAGACCCTAATTTAGTTAGTAGTGTGGAGTTGAGATTGGTAAGAATTTGGAAGCTATATAGAAGGGCTAGGTAGGAGGTATGCTTGAGAGTGTTATTTTTGCTTTGTTAGAAACTTTTTCAATAAAGAAGGCCAAGTTTTTGGTGTGCCTTTTTGATGCAGTTGTTTACATGTAGATCAAACTTGAGTTGGTCATCTATCATTACTCCTAGTAGTTTGTAGTATGTTCAACATTAATGAGGGTTTTATTGAGGGACAGGACAGAAAATGTAGATTTTAAGGTGGGTGAAATTATTTGGGAGAAATAGTAAGAGTTTTGTCTTTTTAGGGTTAAGAATTAGCTAGTCACAGTGCCAGGATTCGACTGAGTAAAAAAATGCTCGAGTTGCAGAGATAAGGTCAGAGGAAGTGTCTGCGATGGTAATGGCAGTGGAGTCATTTGCCTGTTGTACAAGGAATGACTGTGGATAGAAGGTGTAAAGTAGGTAAGTGAATATATTGAATAGTAGTAATGGGCCAAGGTTAGATCCCTGGGGGCTCCCATTTTGATAGGAAGAGGAGGGGAGAGAGCTGAGAGCCATCTCACTGATGTGACCATTATAGTGGGTACTCTGGTTGCAGTGATGTCAGCATTCACAGCTGTTCCACACAGTTACTGCAGCACTATGTTGAATACAGTGCCTACTGTGGTAGCTCTGTGCCACCAACCTGCCCTTGTGAAAATGCATGTCAAACACCCCACCCTCTTACACTGTCACTGTGGATATCTTCTATAGGTTGGGAGACATTTTCAGGCCACAACAGCTCATAAGTCCTGTTCTTAGTAAGAATAACAATTCTGCATCAGAATGAAGTGCCAGAATGGCATTTTTTTCTTGCATGCATATTTCAGACCTCATTGCCAAAAGTCTTGTTAGTCATCCATATGAGCAACATGGCAATAGTACAGTACATCAACAAGTACGGAAAAACAGTCTTCACCATGCTTGCAGGTTGTCTTTTGGAACTGGTCTTGGACCCTAAGTTTCTTTCAGTGGCAGTACATATTGACAAGCTGAACCGGAGCCTGCTCCTTGCACATGGTCCCTGAACTAGGTGGATACAGAGAGGATCTTTTGCAGGTTGGGCCATCTAGTGGTACACTTTTTTATATGACCAGCAGACATGAAGTGCCACAATTTCCACTTTTTCATTCTGGACTTGGTCACAGCACCCCAGTAAGATGCCTTTGTAAAGCTTTGGCTGCAGGGCCTTCTCTTTTCATACCCACCATTCTGTGCCATTTGTCTTATTCTATAAAGCCAACATAATTCATGTAAGCTCTTGCAGGATCACTTGCTGTTTATGTACAGAGGTATATCATCTCATCTGTCCAGAGAATCTCACTCGTACTTAAGTAGCGTCCCTGGTTTTAATCATAACCAAAACATGTAAAGGTCAGAAAGATGTTTGCTTCCTCTCCAGAACTTTCATTAGTAAGACTTGCAGGGAAAAATGTAAGTGGACTTGAAATGGCTCCACTTCCTTCACCCATATGACCCATTCATTCTAGTGTAATGGAAACCAGGGTTTCCTGGGCTAGGTTAGAGCCTTGCAACATTTGATGTTCGTGTTTCACTGCTGCAGTCATTACACTCTGGTTATCCTGCCGTCAGGCGGTCCTGCAGTCGGCCAGAGTTCCAAAGTCTTGGTCCGGCGTCTGTTGCTGTCGCTTCTTCCCTGACGTTAGTGCGTCAGGGGTATACAAGATGCAGCCTATGCCATTTTCTTCAGTCTTTCTTGCCGTGCGGTGCCCGAAGCAAAAGCAGTTCGCAAGTGCCGGTCAGCCGACTCCTGAGATATCAAATTCGATTTTCAGAACCAAAGTCTTCAATAAAGCTAAGTACCCCGTTGGGGAAACTTTTTCTTGCCTCAGACCGATGTCAGTAAAAGTTAATAATTGTATTTCTTGTGGGAAGCAAATACCTCATAAGGATTTTCATTCTTGCTGTATTCCATGCCTAGGCCCAGATCACGACATCACTAGTTGTCTGTTTTGTGCTAGATTTAACAAACGCACCATTAAACATCGATTTGATTTTGCTCGCCATTACTTTGGCCGAAGATTTAATTATACCATGCTGTTGGAACAACTAACGACCGGAATGCACAAAAAACACAGACAAGGATAAGGACAGGCATCCAAGGTCCAAAACTGACGAAGCCTCTTCTAGACCAGTCGCCGGTTCTCAGTGAGGCACTTTCGCAGCCCCTAACACCCGCTACCTCAGAGCCACAGGCCGCTACCGACTCCCACGTGGAGGTGCCTAGGCCTCTGGATACTCAAGGTGTTGGTCCTACGGAGACTAACCCTTCAGGTGGGTCTGGAGCCGCTGAGCAGGCATCGGCTTCTGAGGGTGTTTTCAGACCTTCACAACTTACCATTAAAACTACAGCCAAGTCTAAAACTCCATTAAAGACAAAGAAGCAAGTACAGCATTCACCTGGACAGGCCTCCATGCCTAAAAAACAGATGCTCAAAATGACCGAAGACTTAATTTCTCTGATCAGGGGTTCCCATCCCCCTCCTGATAAAAGGCTTAGGCAGGATACGGAATATGATTCCTCTGACCAGGTTTCCCTATATTCTGATTCCACTTCAGACCAGGGATACTCTTTACACCCCTATGAGGACTCTGATGCTGAAGAATCAATTCCTTCAGCCTCTCCTCCTGAGGATTATTCTTTTGGGGAAACTTTACATACCATGAGGGAGCATTTCCATTGTGAGGGCCAGGATTACTCAGAATCCAAGAAAAGGCTCAGAGCCTTTCTTTTATTGCCTCAGCACAGGCCCCTTGCTATTCTGCCAGTGTTGGATATTGTGGATGATGTGTTCTCTGAATCCAGTTTAAATCCTGATTCTTTGCCCCCTGCTCCAGTCAAGCCAGACAGGTACTATAGAGTCCCTGACCCTCACAAATTTCTTTATAAAAACCCTGTTGCTGACCCAGAAACTGTTTCCCAGGGTCCCAAAGGGGTAAAGGCTTCCAGGGCTAAAAACCAGTTCCCTCTGACATGGATTCTAGAGCATTAGACAGATGGGGGAAGAAAGTTTACACTTCAACTTTAGCAGTGAGGGCTTTAAATTGCCAGTTTCACATGCTTAAATACCAACAATATTTAATGTCTCAGTTAAAACAGAAAATTAGTACAAGTGCAGAACATCCTGACTATAAGGAAATGCAGGATTTATTGCATGCAGCTGAACAAGTGGGAAAACATACTTTGCAATGTAGTTTTGATTCATTAGAGGCTTCTTGTAGAGCAGCAGTTACAGGATCTGTGATTCGAAGGCATGCTTGGTTAAAAGAACAAAGTTTACCAAATCATGTTAAGGCAAAATTATTGCATGCTCCTTTACAGCAAGATATTTTATTTGGTGTTAAGGCAGAGGAGGTATTAAAGAAAATGGAGGATAAGGCAAAATCTATGCCAACAGTGAAGGATTTCTAACAGGTACAGCCACCTCGATTTAGCAGAAATTGGCCTACAAAGAATTGGTCCTTTCCAGTGTCAGACAGGCCACAAAGAGGCAGATGCAGATGCCCAAGAGGCAGATCTCTGCCCCAAGGCTCTTGCAGACCACGACAGTGGGGTGCTTCCACCCCAAAAGGAGGTGAGGAGAAGTCACAACCTTACAGGAAACGGTCCCAGTGACTTCCCCCTTCCAATGCCAAGCTCTTCCCTTTTGGCAGCTCCCTTAGGGGGAAAACTAGCACTTTTTTCACAAAATTGGCAAGCAATCACCCAAGAAAAATGGGTTCTGAATATTGGTTGTCAAGGTTACAGGTTCCACTTTCACACTTTACCAAGGCTAAAAGGAATGCCAGACCTGCCACAAAATCAATGGGCAGAGGCACAAAAGCAAATTACAGCCCTCATGGACATGAGAGTTATTCAAAAAGTGCCACAGCAGGAACAAGGACAAGGATTTTACTCGACTTTTCCTGGTCCCCAGAAAGGACAAAGCCTGGAGACCCATATTGGACCTTTCTACTCTAAATACTTAACCTGGATGTTCCGAAATTCAAAATGTTGACACTACAGCAGCTACTTCCCATGTTGGGCAAGAAGGCTTGGCTTGTTACTTTGGACCTCAGAGGCATACCTGCATGTCCCTATCAGACAAAATTGCAGAAGATACCTCAGATTCATAGCTGGTTCAATGCACTACCAATTCTCTGCACTGCCCTTTGGCTTATCTACTGCACCCAGGATCTTCACAAAGTGCCTGGCACCAGTAATTGCATTTTGCAGACAAAAAGGAATTCAAATATATCCATACCTGGACGATTGTCTGATTAAAGCAGAGAGCAAGGACATTCTTCTAAAGCATCTGGTGTTTGTAAAAAGGTTGCTAATTTGCCTAGGGTACACAGTAAATGAAAAGAAGTTAAAACTAGTGCCCTCACAAGAGATAATATTCCTGGGTGCCAGCTTAAATACAACGGCCCAGATGGCTTATCTCATGCCAGATAAACAAGGGCAACTGACAGTATTTTCAGTTGATGGCAACAAAGTCCCAACTCCCTGCAAGAAAAATTCTGCATACTACTAATTCCATATGCCAGACTGCATATGAGGAAATTACAATGGTACCTAAAAAGTGTTTGGACTCAACACACTCGCAGCTTGGAAACAGTAATACCACTAATTCCCTGCCTACAACAGGAGTTTCAATGGTGGGCACAGGCATGTCACCTCAACAAGGGTCAACCTTTCACTCTACTCACAGCCAGGCAGACTGTAACAGGTGCTTTGGATTATGCCTGGGGAGCACACATGGCAGGAAAATGTATTCAGGGCAAGTGGACCACAGACCAAATGCATCTCCACATCAATCAAAAAGAGATGCTAGCTGTACAAAATGCCCTAACAGCTTTCAGGGACCTTCTGCATCCAGGACAGTTATTATTAAAGACAGACAACACCACAGTTATGTGGTACATAAACAAGCAAGGGGGGGGGGGACACATTCTTACCTCCTATGCTGACAAGCCATGACCTTGTGGAACACAGCTCTAACTTATCAAGTTCATCTGCAAGCACAATTCCTGCCAGGAAAGAAAAATACTTTGGCAGACGACTTAAGCAGAAACATCATGGATCCTCACGAGTGGAAATTAAATCCGCAAGTCTTAAGCATGATAACGCAAAAATGGGTGTGCCCGGACATAGATCTTTTTGCCTCCCTACTGAATTGCCAACTACAAAAATTCTGCACAAGGGCTTATCACACACAAGCATGGAAAGTGGATGCTCTTTCATTCAGCTGGAAAAGCCTAAAAGTTTATGCCTTCCCACCACTGCCTCTTCTTTCAAAGGTACTCCTAAAAGCCAGACAAGAAAAACCACAGATGATCCTGATTGCTCCAGACTGGCCACGCCAACATTGGTACCCATTCTTAAAGAACTTAGCTCAAGGGCCACCTTGGATTTTGCATCAAATTCCACACCTTCTGACTCAACAAAACAATCAGATTCTGCACAGTCAGCTCAAAACCTTAAACCTGGCTGCATGGAAGATTCATTAGCCAAACAGACACCTCTCTCTAAAGCTGTTATGGGTGTCATTTTGGAGGCCAGGAGGCCTAGCACCAGGAAATCTTATTCAGAAAAGTGGAAGAGATTTTGTGCCTGGAACCATGCTCAAAGCCTTGACCCTCTTGTCCCAAACATTCCTCAGGTACTACAATACTTAACTGAGATGCTGGACAAAGGACTATCCTTCTCATCCATTAAGATCCATGCCTCTGCCATCTCGGCTCATTAAAACACAGATCCTCCTATTTTCTCTCATCCATTGCTAAAGCAGTAACTCAGAGAGGCTAAAAACATAAGACCGCCCCGGAGAGCACCAACACCTACTTGGGACCTCAATTTTGTCTTGGGAAAAACTCACTTTACCTCCTTTCGAGCCAGCCAATTCAACAGAATTAAAATATGTATCATGGAAAACTGCTCTGCTTCTGGCAATAACCTCAGCACGAAGAGTCTCCGAACTACAGGCACTAATGGCAGTGGAGCCTTTCATCATTTTTCACCAAGACAGGGTTTCTTTAAGAACAAACCCTTTTTTATGCCTAAGGTGGTATCCAGTGTGGCTCTTAACCAAACTATTCACTTGCCAACCTTTTATCCAAATCCCCAGAATAAAGGGGAGAGACTTCCACACTCCTTGGTCATGCACAGACAATTACGTTTCTACTTGGACAAAACAAAAACTTTCAGAAAAACTGAACAATTGTTTCTTTCATATGCTGCAGGATCACAGGGAAAGGCTATTTCAAAGCAGACCATTTCCAAGTGGATAGGACACTGTATCCGGTTCTGCTGCACACAACATGGGAAACCTGTACCTAGTAATATTAGATCACATTCCACCAGGGCAACTGCCACTTCTACTGCCTACCTTTAGAGGAGTACCTACCAAAGACATTCTGGAAGCTGCAACTTGGAGTTCAGTGCATACCTTTACCAAGCATTGCCACTTGCCTCTTTATTCTAGATCCAGAGCTGGCTTTGCCACTGCAGTGCTGCAGGGCCTCATAGCCACACCAAACCCTCTATAGAACCAGCCATCCTGACTCAGCTTTGGGATTCAACCCAAGTGTAATGACTGCAGCAGTGAAACACGATGAACATAGTACAGTTTTGTACCTACCATAAATGTAGATGTTAGAGTGTCTTCACTGCTGCAGTCCTGGTTACCCACCCGCCATCCCCTGTTTCTTACCTGGGTCATATCTATACCTTTCTACACTATACTACCTATGTGGTGCATTTGCTGGTTACTGAAGGTTTTATTTTCACCTTATTGTATGTTTTATTAGCAATATGTATTGCCTACCTTTTTGGGGGCACCTGACATCTGGGGCAAGAAAAATTGAAGAAAAGGGCATCGGCTGCATCTTATATACCCCTAACGCACTGACGTCAGAGAAGAAGCGACAGCAACCGATGCCGGACCAAGACCTTGGAACTGTGGCCGACTGCGGGGACCACCTGATGGCAGGATAACCCAAGTGTAGTGACTGCAGCAGTGAAGACACTCTAACATCTACATTTATGGTAGGTACAAAACTGTACTTTCTGCCAGTGAATCCCTGTCAGCCATCCATTCCTTGAGAAGAGTCTGATGGTCGGGAGTGGGCCCACTTGTTGGCCCTTTGGGGGGGTGTTACCTACCCTCCCCCCAGTCTGCCCCCCAAGCTTGCAGTCACTACTGCCTGAGGAGAAGCCTGGCTCCACATGCTAATTATTGCATAGTGCCAAGAAGACTCTCTTGGTGTTTGGACCTTCCATTTAGTGAACACTTTAGTACTCCTAATAAGTGTCAACTGCGTGGTGAGCTGGAGCCACCTTCCTCCCCCCAGGATGAGTGAGCTGACAGTAACCACTCATTCACATTCTCCCCAGGCAGCTCTTATAGACTCTCAAGCCACTGATCCACCACTGGACGCCTGTAACGTACTCAAGGATTTCTCCCTGTACCACATAGAGCTGGCTATTTCAAGTGGAAGCAGTTTGTCCACTGGGCCACCAAACAAATGATACAGCCCCATCCAGGCATCACTGGAGCATGCTCTGTAGTAGTTGGCAGAAACGTTTTGAGTGAGGCCTCAACTACTTTGCACCCGTCACTCTGTTACTTCTAGGACTGTTCTCATCTTGTCTAGCAGCTGTGAGATTGAATAAGGCCTTCTTAAAAAGAATCTTTATTGTAGATCTTTATTTTGGACACTTACAGCAACCTTTGAGGGTGCTGTTTAATTCTGGTGGCGTTATGCAAAGCCCCTTTCCAGTTATCTGCTCTCTCTTCCAAATTCCAGTAGATATTACATCAGCGGGCTGAGCTCCCCAGACCTGGAAACCCCTTCAAGTTTAACCCCTGCTGTTGATTTTCCTCAGTATACAGAGGTTTCTTTTGAAATGTATCATCTGTCATGACAAAAGTAGCAACTAAAACAAGTTTAAAGTAAGCCGTCAATCTTCAAGTGTTCTTCAGTTGCCATCACAGGATACTTGGATTGTATGTCAGCAGAACTGAGGACTTAAAAGTGAGTAACTTTTATTTCCTTTTCACCAATAAAGGAAGAGTATGCAGATTGCAAAGGACTTGTTTAAAGGTGGGTTTTGTTTATATAAAATTTTGCTACAGCTCCATGAACTGGAACTTTATTGTCCTCCTGCTAGCCCATTCTGTAAAGGCATTGGCCCCATTTAATTGTTTAAGATGCTCCAGCAATGTTTGCACAGCTGTCACATGGTCTAATCTAAAAACTTTCATTAAACAATACAAAGCAGACATTGCTACAGAACATGTCTGCTTTGGGGTTACTGTTGTCTGAGTAATGTTTGCTAGCAAGGCTTATTGAGGTAAGTAGCTGGGACTGTTTATTGGGTCACTAAAACACTTTTTTTTTTTTTTTTTTTTTGGTAGCAGATGCAAAAGTTGTATTTTTACCATAGTGCTGGATCTGTAAGAAACATGTCCATCTGTGGTAACATGTTACTACTGTTTCATTCCCTACTGCGGCCTAGGCTAATATACTTCTTCTTTGCCCCTTCTCGTACTTTAATTAAGCGATGATTGTCATCTGTCTTTCTGAGTTAGCGTTTTTAAGACTACCTGCAGTTGATCTTAGGGGTATGAGGCTAGCATGCCAATAAGATCTGGAAAAATGGGAGCTGAAAAGGAGGGAGCAAGTCTCTGAAGATGTTCTACATGTTTCACTGTTGCAGTCATCACACTTGAGTTTATCTGCCTGCAGGTAGCCCTCAGTCGGCCCGAATACCAGAGTCTTAGGATTTTTGCATCGGATGCTGTCGCTCATCCATGACGTCAGGGGTATAAAACATGCAGCTGACGCCATCAGCTTTTCTTGCTGTGTGGGAGCCAGAAGCAGGTCACAGCTGCTGGTTAGCAGCTACCTGAAACTTTAGTTTTTCGAGTTTCAAACCTGAAGTCTTCTAAAGCTAAGTACCTCGTTGGGGATCCTTTCTTCTTGCTCTAACTGATGTCAGACAAAGTTAACAATTGTCTTGCCTGTGGAAAGCAAATGCCTCGCAGAGATTTTCATTCTTATTGCGTCACCAGTTTAGGCCCAGACCACGACGTCCCTCTCTGTCTGTTTTGTGCCTTGCTCAATATCCGAACTCTGTCGTCTGGCTATTTTTGTCTCTAAATTCTTTCGCTCTCATTCTACGTATTCAGAAATAGCGTCGGTAAGCCATCAGGCTACCGACCTTCCGAAAAAAACGCAAAGATAAAGACAGACGGACTGCATGGGTCCAGAACTGCCGACGACGCTTCCGTTAAGCTAGTAGCCAGTCCGCCGGTACTCAGTGAAATGCTTTTGCAGCCCCTCTTACCCACTTCTACAGATTCGCAGGCCTCTACGGAGACCCATTCGGAATCCGATATGCCGAGTGATGCTTCTTCGACTATGGAACCTGCGGATGTCTCTACCTTGGGTCTGGAGCTGCTGTGCAGGCACCAGCTTCTGAGGGTGTAGTCAGACCTTCCGATGTTCGTATTAAACAGACTACTTCATTAATGACTAAACCTACCAAATTTCTCCGGTCCAGAGTTCGCACTACCTCTAGAAAGCCGACGACCAAAGCACATTCTCAAGCTCCCATGCCACAGAAACAAATACTTAAATGGCTGAAGACCTTATTACTTTAATTAGGGGAAGCTAGCCCTCCCCCTCTAAAAGACAAAATTGATTTTCCTTCAGATTCTTCAGACCATGAGTCTGATGACTCTGACCCCTGTTATTACCAGGACATACCCTTATCTACCTATGAGGACTCAGATGCAGAGGAGTCAATTCCCTCTGCCCCCCCGAGGACCTTTCTTTCGGTGAAACCTTGCATACCCCAAGAGAGTATTTATGCTGGGAATGCAGGACTACCCACAGTCCATAAAGAGACTCTGGGAATTTTTAGACTTGCCTCAGCATAGGCCTCAGCTATTCTCCTTGTCCTGGATATTGTAGATGTCTTCATGGAATCCATCCTTACCCCTGATGCTTTACCACTTGCTCCTAAAAAGCCTGACAGATACTAGAGTACCTGACTCTCTCAAATTTCTCTTTAAAAATCCCACTGCGGATCCAGAGACCATTTCCCAGGGACCTAAAGGTATTAAGGCTTCTACAGCCAAAAACCCTACCGTTTCGGACAGGGATTCTAGGGCTCTAGACAGATGGGGTAAGAAGGTATATACCTCTGGAACTCTTGCCATCAAGGCTTTAAATTGCCAGTTTCACATGTTGAAGTACCAGCAGCATATTATTGATCTAATTAAACAAAAAATGTTGTTGATTCCTGATTGTGCAGAAAATAAGGACTTACAAGACTTAATGCATTCTGCAGAACCAAGTTGGTAAACATACTTTGCAGTGTGGTTTTGATGCCTTAGAAGCATCTTGCAGGGCTGCTATCACTGGGTCTGTTCTGAGAAGGCATGCTTGGCTGAAGGAACAAATCTTGCCAGACCATATCAAGGCAAAATTACGTGATACTCCATTAAACCAAGAATGTTTGGCTCTAAAGCAGAAGTTGTTCTTAAGATGGAAGAAAAAGCTAAATCCATGCAAAATATTAAAGATTTCTTACAGGTATAGCCCAGGGGCAACAGACCACAAAGACCACAGTCTCAGGGTATGCACAGATCTAAACAATGTAGTGCTTTCTCCTCAAAAACTGGGAGTGGTAAGCCACCCCCCTATAAAAAAAAGTTCACAATGACTTGTCCTTAACCCTTCCCAGCCATGCCCAAGTACTTGCACCCCTAGGAAGAAAACTCGCCCTCCATGCAAAAAACTGGGGAGTATATTACCCAGGACCGATGGGTCTTAAACATTGTATCCCATGGATACAGATTCTATTTCCACTCTCTGCCAATTCCAAGCGGATTACCAGATCTTCCTCCAAACCAGTGGACAGAGGCCCAAATGCAAGTACCTTCTCTTCTCAGTGTCAGGGCTGTTCAACATGTGCCAACAGCAAAGGGGACAGGGTTTCTACTCCAGGCTGTTCCTGGTGCCCAGGAAAGAGAACTCTTGGCGCCCTATTCTGGATCCGTCAACCCTAAACACTTTCTTGGTGGTACCAAAATTCAAAATGCTTACACTCCAGCAGCTGCTTCCTATGCTAGCCAAGGACTCCTGGCTAGTCACCCTAGACTTAAAAGAAGCTTATCTGCACATTCCCATAAGGGAATCTTGCAGGAAAGATCTACGTTTCAGGGAAGGCTGTATGCACTATCAGTTCTCTGCACTTCCCTTTGGCTTATCTACTGCCCCCAGGGTATTCACAAAAGTGCCTGGCTCCAGCCTTTGCTTATTGCAGGCAGACAAATATTCAAATTTACCCATACTTGGACGATTGCCTGATTCAGGTGGACAGTCAGGAATTGCTACTTTATCACCTGACATTGTGGAGAGACTCCTAACTTCTCTGGGGTATACCATCAACGAAAAGAATTCACAAATGGTACCCAGCCAAAAGATTGTATTCCTGGGAGCAAGGTTGAACGCAACTTACCAGATGGCATTCCTCACTCCAGAAAAGCAGGTTTATTTGACAACTTATTTCAAACTGCTGGCCACCCAAACCCAGCTATCTGCAAGAAAAATACTGTAAGCCCTAGGGTTCATGGCCTCATGTATTCTACTGATTTCGTATGCAAGACTGCATATGAGGAAACGCCAATGGTACTTAAAAGTCTTTGGTGTCAACAGTCCCAGGACCTGGAAGCAGTGATTCCTATCATTCCTTGCTTAAGGGCAGAGTTCCTTTGGTGGGCAGAAACTTGCAACCACAACAAGGGACTCCCTTTCTCACCCCCCGTCATCCAAACGTTGACAACCGACTCATCAGACTATGCATGGGGGGCTCACATGGCAGGCAAATGCATTCAAGGCAAATGGAGCCCAGGACAAATTCACCTGCATATCAATCAAAAAGAAATGTTAGCTGTACAGAATGCACTGACAGCCTTCAGATACTTTATCCTACCAGGACAACTCCAGATAAAGACAGACAACACCACAGTTATGTGGTGCATAAGCAAGGGGGAACTCACTCCTACCCACTCTGCAGGTTAGCCATGACACTGTGGAACACAGCCTTAAGCAACCAAGTGCACCTGCAAGCTCAGTTTCTGCCAGGCAAACAAAACTCACTGGCAGATGACTTAAGCAGAAATCTAATGGGCCCACACGAGTGGAAACTGGAACCAAACTCATTCAAACTTCTAACAACAGGTGGGGGACACCAGTGGTGGACCTCTTTGCGTCCCCCCAAAACCTCAATTAAACAAATTTTGCACCAGAATTCCTCCCCACAGCCAAGCTTGGAAAGTTGATGCCCTATCCTTCACATGGGCAAACCTTTCAATCTATGCCTTTCCCCCCTCTGCCCCTCCTTCCAAACGTACTCCTCATAATCAAACAGGACAGGCCAAGGACAATCCTTATTGCACCAGACTTGCCACGCCAGCACTGGTGTACCCACTCCTACGCAGCCTCACAGCAGTGCCACCCTGGCACCTACAGCAGACCCCCCTCTCTGCTGTCCCAGCAGGAGGGACAGATTTTGCATCCTCAGCTACAAACCCTGAACCTGGCAGCCTGACTTATTCCCTGAATACATCACCAGCACCTGTTTGCTGAGTGTTGCTGATGTTATCCTTTGAGGCCAGGAGGCCCAGTACTAGGAAATCCTATTTAGAAAAGTGGACTATATACTGTTCTTGCAGCCAGTCTCAAGGGAAGGACACAGCCTTGCCCTCCTTGACTCAAATCCTAGCTTACCTAGCAGAAGTGCTCCACAAAGGCCTCTCCTTCTCATCAATTAAGATTCATGCCATTGCCATCTCAGCTCATTACAACACTGAGCCACCCCTGTTCTCTCACCCTCTGATCAAACAGTTCCTGATAGGAGCTAACAATTTAAAACCCCCAGAAGAGCTCCAACGCCTGCCTGGGACCATAACTTTGTACTAGAGAAGCTCATGCTTCCCCCTTTTGAGCATGCTGCTACAGCAGAGTTAAAATTCCTCTCTTGGAAAACAGCCTTACTGCTAGCCATCACATCAGCAAGAAGAGTGTCTGAGTTACAGGCCCTTATGGATTTGGAACCCTTCATTATCTTCCATGCGGACATGGTTTTCCTCAGGATTAACCCATCTTTTATGCCCAAGGTGGTATTCAGTGTGGCTTTAAACCAATCCATCCATTTGCCAACCTTTTTTCCAAATCCTCAGAATAAAGGGGAAAGGATCCTGCACTCCTTGGACATGCACAGCTCAGGTTCTACCTTGACAGGACTAAACCTTTCAGAAAATCTGACCAGCTGCTGGTCAGCTTTGCTACAGGGGCAGAGGGCAAGGTCATTTCAAAACAAACCATCTCTAAAAGGATAGCACACTGCATCCTGTTTTGCTACAAACACCGTGGAAAACCTACCCCACAGGGGATCAGGCCTCATTCCACTAGGGCTACCTCAACCTCTCCAGCTTTTCTCAGGGGCGTCCCTACCAGGGAATATCCTGGAAGCTGCAACCCGGAATTCTGTACACACCTTCATCAAGCATTACCACTTAACTATCTTTTCCAAATCCCGAGCTGGATTTACCACAGCAGTCTTACAAGGCCTGCTAGCCAGCCCTACTAATTCTTGACTGCCTCCACCCTTCCTCAGCTTTGGGAATCAACCCAAGTGTGATGACTGTAACAGTGAAACACGAAGAACATATTACAGTTGTGTACACTTAACATAAATATAGATGTTAGAGTGTATTCACTGTTGCAGTCGTGGTTCCCCCCTCTCCAGCCCCGTCTTTATATACTTTCTACCTATCCTCTTTTTTGGCCATATCTTATGGAAAGGGTGTTTACTTTTTACTGGAGGTGTTCTACACAATTTGATTGCTTCCTATTTTGGGGGCTCCTGATGTCTGGGGCAAGAAAAACTGATGTAATGGCATCTGCTGCATGTTTTATACCCCTGATGACCTGACGTCATGGATGAGGCGAAAGCATCCAACGCAGAAATCCCAAGACTCTGGTATTCGGGCCGACTGAGGGCTACTTGCAGGCAGATAACCCAAGTGTGATGACTTCAACAGTGAATACACTCGAACATCTACATTTATGGTAAGTGTACACAACTGTACTTACTCTGCGCTGAGTAATTCTAATGGTCCGTGGTTTATAGTCGTGCAAATTATTGAAGACTGGCTGACGAGTTAAAGATGTGGAGTTAAGCTAATAACATGACTTTTCATTTATCTAGCTGCAAGTTATCAGATTTAAGAGCTTTCAATGGGTGATGACGACTTTGTAGTGCACCTGGCCTCACCGTCTTATGTTGACCTGATGTGGTAACGGGCATTTACGTTGGATAACCTACTGTTGTTTATGATTTCACTAGTGTTAGAGAATTGTCTGTTGGAGCTTCCTCCTTTCTTAGGTGGTCATTAGTTTAATGCTCTGCATTTACCTGTGATGTTGTCCCCTTCCTGAAAGCTAGTTCGAAACCAGACTGCATTGATCTGTCTGCTAGTCCATTTCCCTCCACTCATTTTTAAGCAACTTTGTATGAAAGAATCTGACTGCACAGTGCATGATAAAGTATTTGAAGTAAGTAAAGCATTCTGTAGACTTTTCTTTGCTGAATCCAGCTGTTACTTCACAGACGCATGCCGCTGTGCCACTGATTTTGCAGGCGGCTGCTGTGTCAACAGAGGCTGTGAAGGATAGACCGCCTTAATGAAATAATGAATACAAGTTTGCAGGAGCTTAAATAAAGCACTTGTTAAATTTAGGGCTGGTTTGCTAAAATCTGTGAGGTCGAACTCACCTAAACGACTGTCAACCGAACCAGCACACGTCATTGTCCTTACCATCATCCTTTTGCCTTTATTTCCCTCTTCTGGTGAGCATGCAGTGGCCATAATAGAGTTTTTAGATGCAGCATTATTTTTTTTTGTGGGATTTTGACAAAAGGTGGACAGCTGTCCTGCATTCTGGCTTAAGAGTTTTTGTGGCATCTTCCACTACTACAGTTCCTCTTTCCCAACAGTTGTCCTAACATACCGCTTATAAGAATGAAATACTCTTGCAGTTACTTAGTTCTTTTTGCTGTGAAGAAACAGTCGGTCACCAGTCTACTTTGTCAGGTTCCTTCCATGTAATATGTAAAAATGTAGTAGATATCTACTTTGGAAACTTAGTTGGCTTTAAGTTGTTACTGTTTTTCCCTTTTGACTGTTGCTAGAGATGATTAAAAAGTTGATTTTTGGTCATTGGTATGTCCACTGTTAATTGATTTGATTAGAACAATTTGATTTTCGAAAACTTGAATGTTAAGTCGTCCCATCTCGCCTTCGTTCTTGCTGTTTGGGTTCCGAGCCAGTCCTCTGCTACGACTCTGCCTACTTATATAGCTCGAGAGCTATTTACTGGCTTGAGGCTAACCCTTATCCCAGAATGCCCAGAGTCCGCTACCCAGATCTCGTTTGCCGCTTCAGCTGCAAGGTTGCTTCGTTACTGGCTGAAGCTTAGTATAGTTTTTTTCTATGATTATATTTCTTTATTTTAAAATTTTGTCAAGTGTTTGTCTAGATATAGTTCTTTATCCCTTATCGCCTTTCTTTTATTTGTGTTTTAGCTTTGTTGGCCGTCGCTCCACATCTCGCAGGCCTTCTGTTTCTCCTGAACTCATTTAAATTAGAGTCCCCCCCCCCCCCTTTTAGGACAGCTGTTTAAATTAGAGGCTCTCCTTTCTGTTAACTGTAAAAAAAAAAAAAAAAAAAAAAAAAAAAGTTTGTTTTTTAGTATAGTAGTGTAACATGTCTAAAGAGGCCAAAGTTTCTGGCTTCAAAAAGTCAGAAAATGTCTCTTGACAGAGATGGGCACACTAGCTGTGTTTATTGTTTAGGGGCTGTACACCTGCATGACTCCTGGTCTCTCTGTTATGCATTTAGTCCAAGGGTCCTGCAGGAGCACAAAAACAAATTAATCATTCGAGGATTATTGAAACCAGAGGATTGCTCAGCTAAAGGTTCTCACAGTGAAATCCTCTAAGTCTCTCAAGCAGTTAGCTCCATCCTCAGAACTGACTCCTGGGCTTGAAGAACCAAGTTTGTCGGTGCCGACTAGCATTGACAAGTCATCTACTCCCTCAGCTCCAACTGCCGTCTCGGAGCCACAAGTGAGCAAGATCTCCTTTATTGGAGACGATCTGCTCGGTGCCACAGTCACCCTTATTAGGAAGTGAACGCAGTCATCGCTCTTCATCCCACTCCTCTCGATCCTCCAGATTATCGGATCAAGACATGGAGAGAGTAGTCAGCAGGTTGCTTAAATCACAGGCCTTGCGAAATTACTTTCCAGCCCACCTCAGCAGGTTGGGGCTCCATCCACCTCCATCTCCATTCCTCCTCCGACTACACTTAGTTCGGAGCCGGAGACACGCTGATAATAGAACCGACCCTGCCGATCACCTCCTCTTTGGTTCCGACGTCGGCTCTGGTCACCTCGATTGTACCGTCCATTGAGGGATCTGGGTGCCAAAGCGTGCTCAGCTCCGAGGGGGGAAGTGGCATCAATCCCTTCACCGACCCAGCTCTCCCTCTCTGGAGCTTCAGTGCAGGTGAGCTGGGCTCCCACATCGGCCTCGGAGCCATTACCCTCGACGCGGAGAAGGACTCCCGTCTCTTCGGAATTGGAGCTTTCTTTGCCTCTGGATCGTGACACCTTCGAGGTTATGCAGTGTGTGCTGTCCCCTGAAGCAGCCCTACTATCAGCCCCATCGGCTCCTTCTCTTGTGGTGCCTGTGCCAACCTCTGCTCCTCCTCCTGCCCAGAAGCGTAGGGAACCTATGCCCCAGGACATCCATTGGGTGACCCCTCTTCTTCCGAGGCCTCCCCTGATCACTCAGAGGAGCCTCCTCAGAAGGTGTGTAAGAGAAAGCACCTAGACTCTCCTGAGTCTGTCACCTCAGATATAGACTTGAATGAATCGGAAGGGTTCCCCAGGTCCCCCTCTGAAGATGTTTCCTTTTCGGACATCCTTGAAATGCTTAGGCAGAGGGGTGGCTGGTCTTCCCTAGCCCCTACTGAGGATGAGTCTTTATACCTGGAGGCATTCGGTTCCCGACCCTCCACCTCCTGGGTGTCTCCACCTTTCGATCCACTCATGTCCGTAGTGGCTCGAAAGGTTTGGTCAGCTCCGGATTCTGTGGAACCTACTCCGAGGAGACCAAATAAGTTTATAACAGCCCCCCAGGACAAACAATTTCTCTCTAAAGGTGTGCCACTTGATGCCATGGTGGTAGCAGCAGTCACCAAGAAAGAGTTAGCAGAAACTTCTACTTCTGTCCATGCACCAAACAATGAGTCTAGGACGATGGACAGATATGGGAAACGAATGTTTTCCTCTGCGACCTTCTCAATGAGGTCCCTGAATTATCTCTCTCATTCTACACAACTTCAAAGGGATCTCCTAAAAGAGCTTGGAGATGCCCTACAAGATCCTACAGCTGAGGGAGCATCAGCCAAAATAGCTTCTCAGCTTGCGACTCTTAATTCTATAGTCAACTCCTCCATGAGGCTGATTTCCTGTGCAGCCGATGGAGTGAGCAGAGCCGCAGGTACAGGAGCGACTCTCAGGAGACATGCTTGGCTGCGGCTGTGTCAGTTTGTGGAACCCTTTCGGGCGTCCTTCACAAATACTCCCTTTGATGGCTACTCGCTTTTTGGGCCTCAGGTGAGACACGCTTACCAGGTGAGAGCAGGAAGGCAAGACTCTCTCTGCCATGGGAGTCCATTTTTCGACTCCTAACAGACCTTATCCCAAAGGTCAGAAGGGTGGAAAGGTGTGGTTTCAGAAGTCCCAGGGACCCTTGTCTGACACGTGGTGATTTTTTTCCCCCAGGGGCAGAGGGGGAAAACAACAACAATGGCAGACGCCGCTCTTGTGGCAGAGGGGGACCGCAAAATCAGGGTGACAGAGAAACTTTCTCTGCCAAACCCTTCCAGCATCCCTGACTGGTTGCTCGACTGCTCACCTCTGGAGGCAGTCGGGGGAAGACTTTCCCTGTACCCAAAAGCCTGGCAAAATATAACAAGAGACAAATGGGTACTATCTATCATATCCGGAGGTTACAAAATCCCCTTTCATCAACCCCTCTCTAGTCAAAAAAGTCCATCCCAGGATGTCCTACCCAATCTAAGGGATCAAACAGTTATTCAAGTTTCAAAACTGCTAGAAAAAAGAGCCATTCAGGAAGTCCCCACAGACCAGCTAGAATCCGGAACTTAAGATTCTTTTTAGTACCAAAAAAGACAGGGGACTGGAGACCAATACTGGATCTCAGCAGATTGAACGAATCTGTACAAAAAGAAAAGTTCCGGATGGTAACACTGCAGTCCATTCTCCCCTTTCTGGGTCAGGACAATTGGATGTGCTCCATAGATCTTCAGGATGCGTACTACCATATCAAAATGGACAGACACTCCAGATGATTTCTTCGCTTCTGGGTAGGGGCCAGTCATTATCAGTTCAGAGCTCTACCCTTTGGTCTCACCACAGCCCCCAGGGTGTTCAAATGCATGGCAGTAGTCACTGCTCACCTGAGACATTAAGGATTCTAGGTGTTTCCCTATATAGACGACTGGCTCCTAACTGCTACCACCAGGCATCAACTCTTAGAGGCACAGGATTATACAATGTCAACCTACACCCAACTAGGCATTACAGTAAATTTCGAAAAGTCTGCCTTGTTGCCCTGTCAATCTGTTACGTATATAGGAGCAGAATCAAACACAAAACAGATGTTTGCAAGGTTACCTCAGGAAAGGGTTTTTCTCTATTCGTCAACAAGTGTCATTTCTAATGCAGAACAGAAAGGTCCAAGTCAGATGTCCTGCAAGTTCTAGGATCCATGGCAGCTGTCATTCTTGTACCGTTAGTGCATTATCACAGGAGAGTCCTTCAGTGGCTTCTCTTCATGCAGTGGTCCTTCCAGGAACTACCCATGTCTCACACGATCCTGATTACAGAAACATGCAAAAGACACCTCTCTTGGTGGATGGTCTCCCCACTGGTGACTCAGGGCAGACCTTTCATTCAACCCCCTCTGGTAGCGACAGTGACCATGGACGCCTCCCTGATAGGGTGGGTGGGGGCCATTATCTAGGCAGGACAGTCCAAGGCATGTGGCAACCTCACGAGTACCATCTGCATATCAATGTCCTAGAGATGAGAACGGTGCTCCTAGCATTGCAAGCTCTTCAAGAGAGACTTCCTTCCGGGACTATTGCGATCCAAACAGACAACATGTCAGCTGTGTGGTACATCAACAAGCAAGGCGGGACCAGGTCCTACCCCTTGTGTCGAGAAGTCCTCAGGCTATGGCAATGGGCAGTTTCCTCCCAACATTTTCTGACAGCAATGCACATCCTTGGGAAATCCAGTGTAATAGCGGACAGGCTCAGCAGGGCTATCCTCATGCCTCACTAGTGGTTTCTGAATCAGGAAGTTGCAGACCTTCTCTTCCGCAAATGGAGCTAGCCATGCTGCGATCTATTTGCCACCCCCCTCAACAACAAATGCAGCAGCTACTTCTCCCTGCTTCCACCTCCAGGTCAAACTCCCAGGGACGCTCTAGTCCACGATTGGCCTTAGGGACTCCTTCATGCATTTCCCCCTTTTCCCCTAATTCCAAGACTCGTACAGAAAGCAAAAATGTTGGGTTGCATAATGATCCTCATTGCCCCCTATTGGCCTCGACAGATACGGTTTCCGTTCCTGCACCTTCTTGGACCAACCTTGGGTTCTAGACGCAGTGCCAGATCTGTTGATTCATCAGTCAGGCGGGTTACACCAGTCCCTTCAGACTCTCAAGCTCACAGCTTGGTTTCTCCACTTCCTACCTTAGCCAGGCTTCTAAGCATCTCCCCATCAGTTTGCGATATTATTGTATCCTCCCATAAGTCAACTATGAGAAAGATTTATGCTAGCAAATGGAAAATAATTTCTTACTGGGCAGAATCTAGAAACTTAGACCCCTTTTCAGCCTCAGTCCATCAAATTCAAGAATTTCTAGCAGAGCTTTTTCAGTCTGGTGCGGCTGCTGCTACCATCAGGGTACAGCTGGCAGCCATATCTAATTTTCATATTGGAATTCTTAATTCTAGCATAATGTCTCATAAGCTGTGCAAAGCCTTCATGAGATGAACATCTCTTCTTAGACCCCCAGTGAGGGATCCACCTCCTCCTTGTGATCTCAGTTTAGTTTTGAATTCCTTGATTCTGCCTCCCTTTGAACCAGCAGCTTCTTGTCCCTTAAAATTTCTTTCTTGGAAAACACTCTCTCTGGTTGCTATTACATCAGCTAGACGTGTTTCAGAACTCCAAGCACTCTTTGTTCGTCCTCCATATATGGTGTTTCACAAAGATAGTTTCTCTGAGAACCAACCCATCCTTCAAGTCTGTTAAGAAAATTTAAATCAATCCATCGATCTCCCCATCGTCTTTCCCAATTATAGCAACAAGGCAGAGTATGGTCTTCACCACCTGGAATGTGCATAGACAATTACGTTTTTACCTCCATAGGACCAAAGTGCTAAGAAAGTCAGACTAATTATTTCTCTCCTATGCTCACATAAGGTGACCTCATCCAAATGGGTATCTGACACCATTGCCATTATTTGTCAATTAAGGCATAAACATGTACCAGCAAAACCAAAAGGCCATTCTACTAGAGCATTAGCCACGTCTGTAACCTTTGTCTAAATTGCCCATAGACTCAATTTGTGCAGCTGCCACTTGAGCAAACCTTCATACCTTTATCTCTCATTACAAAGTGGATGTGGTCTCCTGGAGCAGGGTTTCCTTTGGTTCCACTGTTCTGAAGAGTCTGTTCCAATGAGCCACCTGGGATCTTTAAGTGGTAGGGACACTGTCCCAAACAGCAAGAACAAAAGCGAGATGGGACAACTTAACATAAAGAAGTTATGTACCTATCATAACATTCCATATTAGTTGTCCTTCATCTTGCCTTCCTTCTTGCGTCGTCCCCCCTCCTTCCCCCTTCTTGGAGGATTGAGAGGAGTTCACTATGGTTTCACTGGCTAATTTCCTTTTTCTTGGTTCACATGCCAGGTAATTTTATGACCGTTTGCTCTAATCTGTTATTTTGGTAAATCAGTTTTAGGTTACTGGTTACTTTATATGTCTAGTGTGTGCGATCACAAATGAGATCTGGGTGTCTGATGCTGGGCATTCTGGGATAAGGGTTAGCTTCGAGCCAGTAAATAGCTCTCGAGCTATAGAAGTAGGCCGAGTCAGAGCCGAGGATTGGCTCCGAACCCAAACAGCAAGAAGGAAAGCGAGATGACTGACAACTAACATGGGACGTTGTGGTAGGTTCATAAATTCTTTTTCTGAAACTTGGAAAAGGGTCCATTTCTGCAAAGTCCTCTGAGTCTACTTTTATTATAAGGATTAGGTAGTGTGAACTGTTTTGGTCTAAGAATGGTGAGCATGAACATTTTTTTCCCTTCTGTTCACCTTAAGTAGATCCCACTTTTTAGAAAGGCAAGAATTTAGTGTGGACCTCCCATCCATGTGTTCCTCCTTTGGGAAGAAATGTAAGCAAGTACCTCTGTTGGAAATCTGTGCAAACTTGGGTGCTTTCTCCTTTGTGACCTGTACTGGAAAAGTGCAGTTTTTTTTAGGCTTTTAAATACCTAGACACTTGTCAAGCTGACCAAGAGTTTCAGTACATACAAGTTATGTGCATTGTACTGGAGACCCTGACATGCAAGTTGCATCCCCAGAGTAGTGCACACAGTGTTCAGAGTTGGGAAAGTCCTATAAGAGGGTCATATAATTTTGTCCCAAATGGCATATTTCAGACTTCTGAATAAAATGATCCATTTCCCTGATTAGCAGATAAACAGGAAACCATAATGCAGAACTGCATATATTGTTAAATTTCATGTACCCACTGTCAACCACACCAGTACACACCATAGTGTCTTTGACATCAGATGCAGCAGCTATGATTGTTTTGATGACATCTGCTTAAGAGTGTGTTGTAACTACAGAAATCTGCCTTCAGTAGTGAATAGAGAGAGGCCACCTTGGATGGCTTGTTCTTTTTGGGGACAAGTCATTTAGAGTTTTGAGGACCTCTATTAGGAAAAGTTGTTTTGCCTGTTTGAGGACCTTTGTATCACTGGTCTGTTTAAACATAAGGTGCAACATTTTTTCCTTGACGTCCTAACCTCCTAGAAGTGTTCACAGAGTTAAGTTGCACCGTTCTCCTGGGCCACTTGCTAAATCTCCCAAGAAAATGAAACCTGTTAGCAAGCTCCACTGCATGACTGATACTAACAGCACATGATCCAGGGCTGGTTAAGCTAGAAGGAACTATGTTTATTGAAGGGGGAATCACTGCTGAATTATGATCAACTGTCCTTAGAAACTAGCCAGTTATGAGATGGCTGTCCCTCTTGTACATGCAGTACTGGATGATGTCTTTGAAGACCTTTCTTTCCATCCTAGTTCTTTACCACCTACATCTAGGAAACCAGACAGTTTTTAGAATGCTTGAATCTCGCAAGCACCTACACAAAAATACCAGTGCTGTCCCCTCAGTAGTCTCTACTGAATCCACGAAAGGTGTACCTAAGGGACTAGCTAAACATCCCTTGCCTACTGATATGTAAAGTAGACTTAAATTTGGGGGGAAAGCTTGTACCTCTGCCTCTCTCACAGTGAGAGCATTGAATTACCAATTCTTTATGTTAAAGTACCTTAAATCTCTGACAAAATTCCAGCAAAGGTGGACTCTATTGCATATAGAACCTTATCAAAGGAAATTCAGAAGGGAACAAGAGAAGCTTTACAAGTCTCCAGATACTTCCTAAAGTGTGGCTGTGATGCCTTAGATTCAGGCTGAGCTACTTGATGTTCCACTAGACAAAGAATTCCTTTTCATTCCTCCAGCTCAACAGGTTTTCGAGAAGCTGGATAAGAAAGGAAAGTGAATGTAAATTGTGACAGAATTTTCTGTCTTCGACACAAAGGTACAATAGGAATCACCTTTCAAAACCTTGGTATTTCCCTCCTACACAAGGGGAGACCTCTGTGGCAAGAGACCCAGCCAATCCCAGGTGTTGACAGCCTGAGTAATCGCACAAAACAAGGAGATCCAAACAGTCACCTAACACAGAGACCAGCTATGACTATGTTCAAACCCAGCCTCCCGTAATCCTACTCACCCTCTACTCCAAACCTCTGTCTGGAACACTTTCCTTCTTTCTAAATCAGTGGAAAACCATCAACAGGGACCAATGGGCTCTCATCATAGAAAGGGGGTACTACATCCAGTTTGGAAAAATCCTACCCTTCTTGGGCATTCCAAAACCACCAAAAGAAGAGGAAAGCCTTTTCCACCTATCCTTGGAACTGCTACACCAAGGATTCATTAGGCCTGTTCCTCCAGGTCAGGAGGGAAAAAGCTTCTACTGAAGGATCATCTTCATTCAGTGAAAGGGTGGCACCTGGAGGCCCATCTTGAACCTTTCAAAACTAAAAAGTTTCTTAATATCCCAAAAGTCAAAATGCTTGCTTTGTAAAATTACTTCCCGTGATCTTCCAGGATGCCTTCCATGGTCACTTTAGACTTAAGATGCTTACCTCCATTTCCCCGTAGCCGACAGTCATAGAAAATACCTAGGATTTGTAGCAACAAGCTCTCACTTCCATTTCTATGCTTTACTATTTAAGCTGTCCACTGCTTCAAGAGTTTTCACAAAATGCTTAGCTCCACTGATCGGACATTGCAGAATTGTGGGAGTTCATTTTTACCCCTACTTAGATGACTGTCTCATTCAGGGAAGTCTTTAAACGTCACACACTTTCTCAAAACAAGGATTCTTTTCCTGGGAGCTCTCATAGAGTTAGCCCAACAGAAAGCCTTCATTCCCCAGGACAAGATAACTTTCCTGACAATCTACCTGGCCAGCCTGTTTCCAAAACAATACATCTCAGCAAGGGAATTTCTGAAGATTTTGGGTTACTTGGCATTCTACATTCTGATTATCCTACTTGCAAAGTTACACATGAGAAAACTTCAGTGGTTCCTGGAAAAAACATGCTTGGTCCTTCCATGCCTGAGGAAGAACATCATACTGCAGAACCCACAGACGAATTTCTCTTTGTCAGAAGCAAACGAGACCACCACCACCATGGATAGTATAGACATATCTTGGGGGCCCACTTAGGTTCCCTGAAAGTGCAAGGCATCTGGGCACACCATAGCAGAGGAAATCGCATACAAGTCAGGAGGAGCTACCAGTAGTCTACCTGGCCCTAAAGGCTTTTCAGTAGATTTTAAACCTAGGAACCTTTCAGATGTGAACAGAAAAAAAACGTGATATGGTACATATAAGCAAGGGGGTACCAGTAACCAAGTGGAGGCAACACAAGGTGAAAATGTTTTTTTCAGGAATACAAGCCCTCTCACCCACTTATTGTATTATTCTTAGTCGAAGTTTTCTGCACCCCTGAAAGAGTGATCTTTCTAACAGATTAGAAAACCCCTCTCTCTTTCTCCAGGGCACTTCAGGTTAAGATGCCAAGTATAAACAGGATTGCTCCTTTATGGAGAAAGCACTAGTGTATGAGCAGACACTATTTTTTGCAGTTATATCAGAGTAGCTGTGATATAATTTACCTTGTATTGATTACACTGTAATGCATGTCTACAAATCTGTAACGTGTTCCTGTTTTAGTCCTCCCATCACTAGTACGTGCTGTTCATTGCGTCTGACTTCTGTTTCCTTTGCTTCTTAAACGGTCTCTCATTCCATTGTTCCTAGTGGTCACTTACTTCTACATGTTGTACAGATGCATTTAAATATTGGCTCTCCGTAAGTGCACTGAAATGTGCCTTTATAATGTGTAAGATTTACGTTGCTGATTTGTCTGCCACCGTCTTGGTGATACACATTGTAAACATGATTTTGTTCATTAGTCTGATTTAAATCTGAGTCTATTTTCATTTGCAGTGCTCTGATTGCTTGGCAAATGCACTTTATTTTCTAGTGTTTTATTTTGATAGGCCTAAACTTTAACTGTAAATTGGCTGGGCCCTGTTAATGTCTCCATTTCAGCAAATCTAAGTAAATCCCAACCATATGGGTGGTGCAGCGGGTAACACTGTCGCCTCACAGCAAGAGTTTCTCTGGTTTATTCTTGGCTGGGGTGCCTTCTCTGTGGAGTCTGCGTGTCCTCCCTGCGTTCGCATTTGTTTCCTCCGGGTGCTCCGATTTCCTCCCACATTCCAAAAACATGCATGTGTGCTGAAAATAGGCTTTGTCCTAGTTGTACTTTCCCGGTCATCAAATGTTAAATAAATAAGTAAACAATAAATATGTTGAACTTCCATGGTGTCAGCTGGCCCTCACTGCTGCATATTCCCCATTTGTGGTTAACAAGTACTGGGAACCTGATTTAAGAGGGAAATTTATTTTTTTCCCTCAAGGGAGTTAACATTTCATTGACTCAGCTTAATGCTTGGATCAGTATCTGATGTCTGTCTGTAGTTGCTGAAGATTTTCTGTGTCCTTCCATATCATAATTGCAGTATTCCTTACTAAAGGGATGTCCTACCTAAGATAGCTGTACGTTTGGCCAGCATACCAAAGATTTTGAATATGCCTGTTAAGTCATTTGTTCTGTTGTCTGTTCAGGTACCGAGTTTCTGGCAGGCAAGTTCCACACTGGCGAGTTTTCCTTTCCTTCTTGCTCACTCAGTCCTACATTTCCCCTTTTTGAATGACATGTGAGTGTAGGAGGCAGTTTCTCCATGAAAGATGGACGCAAGTGCCTTTTTTGCTTAGGTACGGATCATGATCATTCTCGCTGTACTATTTTTCAGGCTTTTGTACCAAAGACCCTTCATAGCCATTTGTCTTCCCTTTCTATTTATCTTGAGAACTTGCATCTAAAGTCTTTAAGTTACTTGCCAAGAGAACCATGGCTTCTGATACTGCCTACTTGGAAATTCACCCTTGTATTAAGTAGTCAGCGATTCATTTAAGAGATTTCTGCCCTCTGTTGATACCCAATTGGAAGCCGACATGAGGATGGTTGCTCACTTGTTCACGGATTTTAAAAATGTTTGCAGCAGTCTAGAAGTGGGAGCTTCGGCTGATTATTTTGGAAGGACTTCGGAGGCTTCCCCAGGTACTTAAGGAAGACATTTCCGGTTCCCTCATTGAAGTCAGGCAGGGCTCTGATCTACCTAAGCTTGTTAAGACTGAGGTTCCTTTGAAGAAAAAGCAAACGTTCAAGCATGTAGTTTTTGTGGCCAGGGATCCCCATAAAGAGTGGCAGAATTTCACTCTTTAAGGCCTTTGTGGTTTTGAAGTCCCCTGCATGCCCCAGTGGTTATCTGTGTCTTCTGGCCTTTTTCCCCCTAATTCTTCCAGTCCTTCTAAAAAGTTTAGTGAATTTCCTCTGGTGGATTCATCTGATGTCTCTTAATCCAGGTCTGCCTTATCAGGCTTTTTTCCCCTACTCAGGAGCTGTGCCTATCTAAATAACTGTAATACATCTACCTGTCTGTATATTTGAAATGCATCCATCTATATAGCTGTATATGTATGGCTGTGTGTCTGTATGTAGGTGCTTCATATCTGTGGTGGGGGGATTCTTCTGTTAGCAAGTCCAGGAAGTGTGGTCTCTCCAATAACTGGAGGACCATGTTAATGTTAAGGAAGTGAAGGCTCTGCTTTTGGCTCTTCAAGCCTTGCATTCCATCTGAATTCCATGTCCCCTCCGGGTTTACACAGACAATACCACTGTCATGTATACAAGTAAGGGAGCACCAAGTTGTATCTTTGAAGAGTAACTCTTCTTGTTTTGGGACTTTGCTCTCTATCATCTGCTTCTTCATGCAGTTTGCATTCTTTCAAAGCAGTATCTTGTAGCAGACCGGGCCAGATCCACAAGAATGGCTGTTTCATGAAGAAGTCTTCCTGGACATTCAGTCCATGTGATATTTCTCAAGTAGGTCCGTTTGCTTCCCATTTGAACAGGCAGCTTCCCATATTCCTTTTCAAGGTGGTGAATCTTCTAACTTTGAAAGTAGCCGCCATGTCTCTCTTGGAAAGGGATGTTTCTTTATGCTTATCCCCTGTTTCTCTGCTCAAGAGTCTTACAAAAGATCATATGGAAAAGTCCCAAAATCTTGTTGGTGACTCACCTTTGGTCCAGGAAGCACTGGTTCACCTTTGTTTCATCTGGCCAGGGCAGTCATCACAAGTTAACTAACAAGATGGATCTCCTCTCACAGGACAAGGGTTGTCTCATTCACCCTCATTTGCTTATCCTTCATTTGACGTTGTGGGTGATAGAGTTTTGATCCTTTTTTTGACCTCAATTTTCTGAGGATGTGCTTTAGGTTTTAAAAAATCCTGTGTTGCTGAATGGAAAATATTCTCATTGGTGCCACAGGCATGAACGAGCCCCTCTTTTAGCTGATATTCCTATTTTTTTTTTCTTGCCTGTGAGTTGCTCAATTGTAGTCTGGCGTATTCCTCTGTCAAAGCTCATTTGTCAGCTGTTTATTCTTGTCTGCTCTTGGATCTGCCTCTTTCCTGTAGGCTTGAAGCGTAACAATTTTTAAACGACATCCTTCATCTTAGGTCCCTGAGAAAAAAAAACATTCTACCTGCTTGAGACCTTAATTTTTTTCTGGAAGTGTTGATTCTGCTTCTTTTTGAACCTGCAGCTTCTTCTAATTTGCAGTTTTGTACTTGTATTGTTTTGTTGGTGGCCCTTACTTCTCCTATGGGTCTCTGTACTGCAGGCCCTTATTGTAGATTCCCTTTTTTTGGTTTTCCACAGAAAGTTTGTCTTTACAGTAATCCATCTTTTCTGCTCAAAGTGGTCAGTGATTTGTCTGTAAATCATTCCATTCACATTTGTTTCTTTTTTTTTTCCCCTGTCACCTCAGAAGTCTGAAGAGCATTCTACGTACATTAGATTTGCATAGACAGCTCAGATAACACCTGGATAAGACTCAAGATGTTGGGAAATCTGAGCAACTTTTTATTCCCTTTCATACCAGGAAGTTGGGTTTGGCCGTTTCTAAACAAACTTTCTCCTGTTTGATTTCCAAAAGCCATTTCTTTGTTTTTCATTTTAAGAAGCATTCTTCAGTTCATGCTCATTCTACTAGGACAGAAGCCTCTTTTGGTGTTTTTTTCCAAGGATCTGCATACTAAATCCATTTTGGAAGCTATTTGATCTTTAGATGCCTTTACTAAACACTGTAGGCCAGTGTCTTGGGCCAGAACTGGATTTGCCAGGGCCATCCTTCATGTTTTTTGGGGGGGCTGTTCAGTTATTTTCCCATCCCATCCTCTACAGTAGCTTTTGCTCTCCCTTTAGTAAAGAAAGCTGCAACAGTGATAAGTTCTTACACAACTGTACTGTGTTATTCCTTATTATAAGAGTAGATGTTCTATTCCTATGTTGCAGTATTCCTATTGTGGGATTTCCCACCTCAGGTGGCCTGACGTCTGCTCCTATAGAAAAGCTTAAGCCTGGTTGCTGTAGGTGTGTTGGACGTCACACATAGGGCCATAAACCAGGGACCTTAAATGTGACGTCTGCACGCACAGACCTCAGAACTTTTCAGTCGCAGACATCACATCGATCCTACATTCGGACTTCTAAAAGTTAAGTACCCCATTGGGGAAACCTTTCCGTTCTTTTTACTTGAGCTTGGTTAGCTGTATTTAGTATTAGCCGATATCAGCTAAGAAGGGCAAATACTGTTGCGGGCATCAGATACCGCATAAAGATATGCACGACCATTGAGTTTTTTGTCTTTGGTAGGAACACTATCATAGTGCTTGTTCCATTTGCCAGTCTTTTGTACCGAAGGCCCTCCACAGCCACCTGGCCATACTTAACTTATATTTAGAGAAGCAACGTCTCAAATAGCTTGCACTTGGGATGGATTCTGAATCGGCCACTCCGACTGAACCACCATGGAAAAAAGCCAAAGTTTCCAGGCCTGCTTCCGTTGCCTCTCCACCATTGGACATTCCTCCAGCTTCCGATTTAGGAGTTGAGGGACTGACAGAACCGACTACTTAAGCTCCCACCAAAAAAGCTGCTTCAGAAGTAACAGCCTGCACGTCCACGAAGGTAGCCCAAACGGCGGTACCTGCCGAGGTCAAGGGGGAACAAGAATCAGTTGGACGACCTTTGGAGACGCCAATTCCTGAGACTCAGGCTTCTGAACCTAGACCTTTTCCCAGATCTACTCCTACTAAGCGAAAAAAAAAAACAAAGCATTTGACTCCTACCCCTGAAGGAGTTCCAGATTGGCAATCTTTCATTAACTCTGATGCAGGCCTTATGGCCCTCAGGCTCTTCTCCCTCCACTATTCCTGTGCTCAACCCTAGGCCTTCTTCAGCCATTTCTCTCACCTTGCGGACTACCCAAGAAGGCGAGGAAGGACTAGAAACTTAATACTCTTCTTCAGAATAGTCCATTTCTTATGCATTCCAAATTGCCTTTCCTTTAGAATACTATTCACCAGGTGAGGAATCCATTGAAGGGGATGGCACACCAGAAGACATTACCTTTGGTGAAACTGTAAGATGAAAGAGTATTTTAAATGGAACACTACCCAGATGACTGGCACCCAGAGGAGGTATTTTGAACACCTTCAAGTGGAGTCTTCCTCCCCATCAGCCATCCCACCTGTTTTACCTGCTTGTCTGGATGCTTTTACCTCTGCATCCAAAAATCCTGACTCTCAACCACCTGCACCTAAAAGGTCAGACAAGTTTTTATAAGGCTCCTGATGAGCAAAATTTCTTAATTAACCCCCACCCCCCAGCAGACCCTGCAATTGCTGTCTCCCCAGAGAAGCACTTCAGACGTATTCTGTCTGCATCCCTTTTGCCTACTGATAGACATCAAAAGCATGGACAGGATTGGGGAAAAGTGTACTGCACCTCCACTCTGGCCTTCCATGCTATTAATTACCGGACATAAACAACATCTAAACTGTCTGTGGCTTCACAGGTAGCCAGACATTCCATTAGGTGCAGTTATGATGCTGCAGAGGCTTCTGCTATGTCAGCAGCTTCTGCTTCTGTCCTCCGCAGATATTCTTGGCTTTGCCTACAAACTTTTCCTAAAGACTTCAAAACTAAAATTATGGGTGCCCCATTAGACCATAATGTTTTGTTTGGAAAACAATCTGCAGAACTTTTAAAAACATACAGGAGAAAAGCAAGGAATTGCAGGACATCAAGCATTTTCTTGTGTCCCTTATTCCTAAGTATTACAGGAACTACTCTGCTAAAACTTCATTTGCTATAGGAGAACCCCTTCCTCTGGCACCCCCCATCCTCCACCAGGCACAGGAGAGGAACCAGAAGGCAAACATACTCTAGACCTGTTACCTCTCAACCAACTCCTAGACAGCCATTTCAGGATAGAAATGCACCCAACAATGCACGACTGCCTTGCTCATCTGCCTTTGTCAGTCCGCCTAACCCACTGTTTACCATTTTGGAAAATCATCACTTCAGGTCAATGGGTACTAGCTATTATTCAAAACGGATACTTCCTTTCTTGGAGGGAAAAGCCCATTCCAAGGTCCATTCCCTTTCCCCAAAAAAATTAAATCCACCTCCTGTCACATCTTCAAGATCTCCAAAAACTAGGAAGAATAGAACCCGATGTTCTTCGTGTTTCACTGTTGCAGTCATTACATTTGGCTAATCTGCTGGCAGGTTGCCCTCAGTCGGCCTGAATTCCAAAGTCTTGGGTCCTGCGTCGGTTGCTGTCTCTTCCGTGACGTCAGGTCATCAGGGGTATAAAACAGGCAGCCGATGCCATTTTCTTCAGTCTTTCTTGCCGCGCAGTGCCCGAAGCAGAAGCAGTTGCAAAGTGCCGGTCGGCCAACTCCTAAAATTTTCGAATTAGAGTTTCAGAACCGAAGTCTTCACTAAAGCTAAGTACCCCGTTGGGGAAACTTTTTTTCTTGCCCCATACTGATGTCAGTTAAAGTTGATAATTGCATTACTTGTGGGAAGCAAATACCTCGTAAGGATTTCCATTTGTACTGTGTTCCTTGCGTAGGCCCTGATAATGTGCCTAGCTGTGTGTTTTGTGCTAGATTCAACCAACACACTACTAAGCGTCAGTATATCTTTGCCACAAAATATTTTGGAAACCGATTTAACTATCCTGAAATGTCGTCTGATAGCAATCCGACTAACGGAGTTCACAAAAAAACGCAAAGAAAAGGACAGAGACGGACCGTCGAGGTCCAGAACCGACAAAGCTTCTCCTAAGCCAGTCGCCAGTTTGCCTGTTCAGTGAGGCGCTTTCGCAGCCCCTGATACCTGCTACTTTCGAGTCACAGGCCTCTACCGAGACCTATGTGGAGTCCGGCATGCTGCGAGATTCTCAAAGTATTGTACCCGCGGATGTCTCTCCCTTGGATGGGTCTGGAGCCGCTGAACAGGCACTGGTTTCTGAGGGTGTCTTCAGGCCACAGCATTTCTATATAAAACCGACACCAGCTTCAAAATCAAAGACAAAAGCAACTTCTAAAGCTAAAAAAACGATGCATGAGCCACATGCTCAGGCCTCTATGCCTAAAAAGCAGATGATCAAAATGGCTGAAGATGTAATTACCTTGATCAGGGGTTCCCAATGCCCTCCTGATAAGAGGCCTAGGCAAGACACTGATTATGAATCTTCAGATCAGGTTTCTGTGTCTTCAGATTCCTCTTCTGATCAGGAATTTTCTATACCACCCTATGAGTATTCTGATGCAGATGAATCTATCCCATCTGCATCTCCACCTGAAGATTATTCCTTTGGAGAAACCTTGCATACTTTGAGGGAGCACTTTCACTGGGAGAGTCAAGATTTCTCAGAATCAAAAAAGAGGTTTAGGGATTTCCTCCTCCCTCAGCACAGGCCTTTAGCCATACCTCCTGTTTTAGACATTGTGGATGATGTGTTTTCGGAGTCAAGCTTGACTCCAGACTCCTTACCTCTGGCTCCTAGCAAGCCAGACAGATATTACAGGGTTCCTGACTCTCACAAATTTTTATTTAAAAACCCTGCTGCTGACCCTGAAACTATTTCACAGGGTCCAAAAGGTGTAAAGGCCTCAACAGCAAAAAATCCTTCCCCCTCTGATAGAGATTCCAGGGCACTGGATAGATGGGGAAAGAAGGTTTATACATCTGCAACCTTGGCAGTTAGGGCCTTAAACTGCCAGTTTCATATGCTCAAGTATCAACAGCATGTTATGAAATTACTGAAACAGAAAATGTTGATTTCTGAATGTGCAGAAAATAAAGAATTGCAGGAATTATTGCATGCAGCAGAACAAGTTGGAAAGCATACTTTGCAATGTGGTTTTGATTCCTTAGAGGCCTCCTGCAGGGCCGCAGTTACTGGATCTGTGATTAGAAGGCATGCCTGGCTAAAATTGCAAAATTTGCCTGATCATGTTAAAGCTAAACGGCTGGATGCTCCTATACAGCACGATACTCTGTTTGGTATTAAGGCAGAAGAGGTTTTAAAGAAAATGGAAGACAAAGCTAAGTCTATGCAAACTGTAAAAGACTTCTTACAAGTGCAGCCACTAAGATTCAGTAGACACTGGTCTACAAAAAATTGGTCCTTTCCTGTGTCCGACAGAGCTCCATGGGGAAAATCCAGGCACCCTAAAGGTTCTAGATAAGTCACAGAATTCTTACAGGTCAAAGCAATGGGGTGCTTCTACCTCCAAATCTGGAGGAAATAAAACACAACCCTACAGTAAACAGTCTCAATGACTTCCCTCTGCCATCTCCAAGCACTTACCTTTTGGCAGCACCCTTAGGGGGAAAATTAGCACTTTATGCTCAAAATTGGCAGTTAACCCAGGACAAGTGGGTGTTAAACATAGTATCTCAGGATACAGATTCCACTTCCACACTCTGCCACTTCCAAACAGTTGGCCAGATCTGCCAAAAAATCAATGGGCAGAGGCACAGAAACAAGTTACGTCCCTCATGGATATGGGGGCTATTCAGCCAGTGCCAGAACAGGAAAAAGGACCAGGGTTTTTATTCAAGACTGTTTTTGGTACCCCGAAAAGACAAGGCCTGGCGCCCAATACTGGATTGATCAATTTTGAACACATTCCTGGACATTCCAAAATTCAAAATGCTAACTTTACAGCAGCTTCTGTCCATGCTGGGCAAGAATGCTTGGCTGGTGACTTTAGACTTAAGAGGCATACCTGCATATCCTAATAAGGGAATCCTGCAGACGATACCTCCGTTTCAAGGCTGGCTTTATGCATTACCAATTCTCTGCACTGCCCTTTGGCTTATCTACTTACAAAGTGCCTGGCACCAGTAATTGCATTTTGCAGACAGAGGTATACAAATCTACCCTTACTTGGACGACTGTCTCATTCAAGCAGAGAACAAGGGCATTCTTCATCAGCATCTGGCGTTTGTGAAAAGGCTTCTAACATGCCTAGGGTACACAATAAATGAAATCACAACTGGTACCCTCACAAAAGGTAACATTCCTGGGTGCAAGCTTGAATACAACTGCCCAAATGGCTTTCTCACGCCAGACAAACAAAGGCAACTAACTATTTACTTCAAACAGATGGCAACAAAAACCTAGTTATCTGCAAGACGTATTCTGCAGGTTTTGGGGTTCATGGCATCCTGCATTCTACTGATTCCATATGCAAGACTGCATATGAGGAAACAACAGTGGTACCTAAGAAGTTTATGGAGTCAACATTGTCACAGTCTGGAAACAATGATTCCTCTCATTCCCTCCCTACAACAGGAGTTTCTTTGATGGGCAGAGGCATGTCACCAAAACATGGGACAGTCCTTCACTCTACCCCCTGCCAATCAAACCTTAACTACAGCCTCATCGGACTATGCATGGGGGGCCCACATGGTGGGAAGATGCAGTCAGGACATATGGACCCCAAAACAAATGCATCTGCATATCAACCAAAAAGAGATGGCTGTTCAAAATGCCCTGACAGCCTTCAGGGACTTACTTCATCCAGGACAACTACTGATGAAGACGGACAACACCACGGTTATGTGGTACATAAACAAGCAGGGAGGCACACACACATATATATATACCCCCTTTACAGACTAGCCATGGCATTGTGGGACACAGCTTTGACTTACCAAGTACATCTTCAAGCTCAATTCCTGCCAGGAAAGCAAAATACTCTGGCAGACGACTTAAGCAGAAACCTTATGGACCCTCACGAGTGGAAATTGGATCCTCAAGTCTTCAGCATGATAAAGAAATGGGGGAGCCCAGACATAGAACTTTTTGCCTCTCCAAGGAATTATCAACTGGACAAATTCTGCACAAGGACTTATCACAGACAAGCATGGAAAGTGGATGCCCTATCCTTCAGTTGGAAAAAACTATCAGTTTACGCCTTTCCTCCTCTGCCTCTTCTTCCCAAGGTCCTACTAAAGTTCAGATGAGAAAAACCCTTGCCCCGGACTGGCCCCGCCAACACTGGTATCCAATTCTAAGGAATATGTCTCAGTTCCCAGCTTGGAACTTGCCTCCAATACCTCACTTACTGTCTCAGTAAAACAATCAGATCCTGCACAATCGGCTCCAAACACTGAACCTGGCAGCATGGCTGATCATGTAGTTATTCAAACAACACCTCTCAGTAAATCTGTGATGGATGTCATTTTGGAAGCCAGGAGGCCCAGTACTAGAAAATCATATGCTGATAAATGGAAGAGATTCTGTGCTTGGAACCAAGCACAAGGAACCTGACACAGCAGAGCCAAATATCCCTCAGATTTTACAATACTTGACTGAGATGCTTGACAAAGGCCCGTCTTTTTCATCAATAAAAATCCATGCATCTGCCATCTCGGCTCATTACAACACAGAGCCACCAAACTTTTCTCACCCTTTGCTAAAACAGTATCTTAGAGGGGCCAAAAATTTAAGGCCTCCCAGAACATCACCAATTCCTGCTTGAGACCTCAAATTTGTGTTGGAAAATCTCACACTGCCTCCATTTGAACCAGGTGCAACTGCAGATATAAAGTTTTGTCATGGAAAACAGCTTTGCTCCTGCAATTACTTCAGCAAGAAGGATTTCAGAGCTACAGGCCCTCATGGCTGTGGAGCCTTTATCATATTTTACCCAGACAAGGGTGTCCCTCAGGACCGATCCTTCCTTTATGCCTAAGGTGGTTTCCAGTGTGGCTCTTAACCAAACTATTCATCTGCCAACTTTTTATCCAAATCCACAGAACAAGGTGTAGTGGATTCTGCATTCCTTGGACGTACAGACAAGTAAGATTTTACCTGAGCAGGACTAAAGCTCTAAGAAAATCTGAGCAGCTACTGGTGGTATTTGCTGCAGGATCAGAGGGAAAGGCTATTTCAAAGCATACTATTTCAAAGTGGATAAGCCACTGCTTTCATTTCTGCTATTTACATCATGGTAAACATGGTACAACATGGTAAAAATGCCCAAGGACATTAGGTCACAATCCACCAGGGCTGCAGCTACATCAGCAGCTTTTCTCAGAGGGGTACCAACCAAAGACATTCTAGAAGCTGCCATTTGGATTTCTGTTCATACTTTTACAAAGCATTATCATTTGCCTCTCTTCTCTAAGTCCAGGGCGGGCTTTGCCACTGCAGTTCTGCAGGGCCTTATAGCAGCCCGTAATGCTGTTTAGCTCCAGCCTCCCATCCATAGCTTTGGGATTCTACCCAAATGTAATGACTGCAACAGTGAAACACTAAGAACATAGTACAGTTGTGTACACTTACCATAAATGTAGCTGTTCGAGTGTATTCACTGTTGCAGTCCAAGTTACCCGCTTGCCATCCCTACATCCTTTGTGGTGTATTTGCTTTTAGATGAAGGCAAAGTTTATGTTGCATGTATATATATATATGTATGTATATATATATATATATATATATGTATGTATATATATATATATATATATATGTATATGTGTGTGTGTGTGTCCCATTTGGGGGGGCACCTGACATCTGGGGCAAGAAAAACTAAAGAAAATGGCGTCGGCTGCCTGTTTTATACCCCTGACGCCATGGAAGTAGAGAGAGCAACCGACGCAGGACCCAAGACTTTGTAATTCAGGCCGACTGAGGCCAACCTGCCAGCAGATTACCCAAATGTAATGACTGCAACAGTGAATACACTCTAACATCTACATTTATGAAGTGTACCCAATTGTACTTTCCTTCAGGGGAGGAAGGGTAAGTCTTTTACTCCAGACTCTTTCTGGTCCCCAAAAAGGATGGCCCTTGGAGACCTATACTGGATCCATCCTTCCTGAACCAATTCCTAAAAGTTTCATCTTTCAAAATGCTTTCCCTTCCAACCCTTCTTATCCTATCCCAGGCCTTCATGGCCAGACTGATAAGTAGGCTTACCTCCATATCTCCATAAAGCCCTCCAGCAGAAAACTTTTACTTTTTTCTGGATGCTGCTCTCATTTTTATTTTGCCCTTGCCCATTGGTTTGTCTGCTGCACCCAGAGTATTCACAAAATGCTTAGCCCCAGCCATTGCTTACTGCATGACCCAAGGTATCCAACTCTACCCCTACCTAGACGACATTCTCCTTTTAGCAGAGACAGAAGCCTTTCTCAAAGACCACCTCAGGTTCACCTCCACTCATCTTCAAAACCTGGGCTTCACCCTCAACATAAACAAATCCTCCTTGCTCCTTCAGCAAGACAAAATCTTCCTGGGTTGCAGAAATGTGACAGATCTGATGCGAGCTTTTCTTCACCAGGGAAAGGTGCATGCCCTCTCCACTCACTTTCAAAATCTTTTTCTGGAACCCCAGATTTCTGCAAGACAATTCCTGCAACTCCTGGGACTTATGGTAGCCACCATTCCTATGCTTCCTTTGGCAAGAATGCACATGCAGAAGTTCCAGTGGTACCTCAAGAACATGTGGTCACAACACTTCTACACTCTGGAGAAGTAGATTCTTTTTCTGCCCTGCCTCAAATCAGAACTAAGGTGGTGGATTCTTCAAATTTGTTACAACCCGGGATTACTCCTCCAAATGCCCTATCTAACTCTGTTCATGCACACAGATGCATCAGACCTAGTGTGGGAGCCACCTGCAAGGGATTCAGAGATCAGCAAACATGGAATCCTGCTCTCCAAAAGAAACGTGTCAGGGAGATGACTGCAGTTCTCCTAGCCCTGGAGGTTTTCCTTCCCACCCTCCATCCGGGCCCCCTTCTAATATTTACAGACACCACAGTCGTCTGGCACCTCAATAAACAAGGAGGGACCAAAGCCTTCTTCCTTTGCAGAATAACTCTACAAAATTTGGGACCTCGCCTCCAGGCACACCTTGACCCTGCAGGCCTCTCTCATCCCCTCTCAGGACAACAAACAGGCAGATAATCTCATCAGAACATTAGCTGTACAGCATGAGTGGATGTTAAACAGGGAAACCTTTCTAGACATTGTCCATTGGTGGGGCACTCCTCAAGTGGATCCGTTTGCCTCCTCCCAGAACAGACAATTGCGCAAATGTTCTTCGTGTTTCACTGCTGCAGTCATCACATTTGGGGTTGTCTGCTTGCAGTAGCCCTCAGTCGGCCTGATTAACAAAGTCTTGGGTCCTGCGTCAGTTGCTGTCCCTTCTTCCATGACTTCAGATTGTCAAGGGTATAAAACATGCAGCCGACACCATTGCATCAGTCTTTCTTGCTGTGCAGTGCCCGAAATAGAAGCAGTTCGCAAATGCCGGTCGGCTGACTCTTGAAATTTTCGTTTTCGAGTTTCAGAACCGAAGTCTTCAACTAAAGCTAAATGCCCCATTGGGGAAACTTTTTCTTGCTCCTTACCGATGTCAGTAAAAGTTAATAATTGCATTTCTTGTGGAAAGCAAATACCTCACAAAGATTTTTATTCGTACTGTATTCCTTGCCTAGGTTCTGACCACAACGTACCTTGCTGTCAGTTTTGTGCTTTATTTAATCAAAGCACTATATGTTGTCTGTATATTTTCACCTCTAAATATTTCGGTTCTCTGTTCAGTTATCCAGAAATGTTGTCGGTAAGCCATCAGACTACCGGAATTCCGAAAAAAAAAACACATAGATAAAGACAGGCCGTCTAGGTCCAAAGCTGCCGACAGCGCTTCTAAGCCAGTCACCAGTTCGCTGGTACTCAGTGAGGTGCTTTCGCAGCCTCTGATACCCGCTACTTCTGATTTGCAGGCCTCTACTGAGACCCATTCGGAGTCCGGTATGCCGCAAGATACTTCAGCTGTGGAACCTGCGGATGTCTCTACCTTGGATGGGTCCAGAGCCGCTGTGCAGGCACCGGCTTCTGAGGGTGTATTCAGGCCTACGGACTTGCATATTAAACCAACGCCTCCTTCTTTAAGGCCTACAACTTGAACCATGCCTAGAAAACCAATGCCCAGGTCACATGCTCAGGCTTCTATGCCTAAAAAACAAATAAGAATGGCTGAAGATCTTTTAATTTTAATCAGGGGAAGCCAAACACCGTAGACCTAGGACTGAAATTGTTTATGAATCTTCTGACCAGGATTCTGATTTTTCTGATTCTTCTGATGATCTGGATTTACTCTTATCTACTTATGAGGATTCTGATGCAGAGGACTCAATTCCCTCTACTTCCCCTCCAGAAGATTTTTCTTTTGGTGAAACCTAGCACACTCTAAGGGAGCATTTTTACTGGGAAAGCCAGGATTTTTCTGATTCGAAAAAGAGGCTTGGGGATTTCTTACGCTTGCCTCAGCATAGGCCTTTAGCTATACCTCCTGTACTAGACATTGTTGATGCTTTTTGGAATCTAGTTTGGCCCCTGATTCTTTGCCTCTTGCTCCCAGAAAACCTGACAGATAATATAAGGGTTCCTGATTCTCACAAGTTCCTTTTTAAAAATCCTATTGCGGATTCAGACACTATTTCACAGGGACCCAAGGACATTAAGGCCTCTACTGCTAAAAACCCTACCCCTTCTAATAGAGACTCCAAAGCGCTGGATAGATGGGGTAAGAAGGTTTACACTTCTGCAGCGTTGGCCATTACGGCCTTAAACTGTCAGTTTCATATGTTAAAGTGTCAACAACGTATTATTGGATTGCTTAAACAGAAAATGATGACTATTCCTGACTGTGTTGAAAGTAAGGAATTACGGGATTTAATGCATTCTGCTGAACAGGTTCGAAAACATACTTTGCAATGTGGGTTTGATTCTTTAGAGGCCTCTTGCAGGGCTGGTGTCACTGGGTCTGTACTCAGAAGGCATGCTTGGCTTAAGAAGCTATCTTTGCCTGTTCATGTTAAAGCTAAACTGTTGGATGCTTCCTTAACTCAGGACCGCCTGTTTGGCAACAAAGCTGAGGAAGTTCTTAAAAAGCTGGAAGATAAAGCTAAATCTATGCAAACTGTTAAAGATTTCTTACATGTTCAACCTCCAAGATTTAGTAGGCATTGGCCCCCTAAGAATTGGTCCTTTCCAGCTCCTTCTAGGCCTTCTCAATACAAACCCAGAAACAGCAGAAATCCCAGGTTTCAGTCCCAGGGTGCGCACAAGACTAAGCAGTGGGGGGCTTCCACTTCCAAATCTGGGAGTAGTAAGACCCCCCCCCCCCCCATGGAAAACTGTCTCAATGACTTGATTTTAAAACTTCCAAGTACTTCTCAACTGAATGCTCCTTTAGGGGGAAAGATTGGTCTGCACATTACCAACGCCAAAAGGGTTGCCAGATCTAACCCCAAATCAGTGGGCAGTGGCTCAAAAGCAAATACTCTCCCTTTTAAACATAAAGGCTATTCAGACTGTACCAGAAGAGGAAAAACGACAAGGTTTCTACTCAAGACTTTTCCTGGTACCCAGAAAAGACAATTCATGGCGTCCTATTCTGGACCTGTCTAACACCTTTTTGGTGATTCCAAAATTCAAGATGCTGACTGTCTTCACCAGTCGCTTCCTATGCTAGGAAAAGATGCCTGGATGGTAACACACTATTTAAAAGGAAGCATGCCTTCACATCCCAATCAGGGAATCTTGCAGAAAATACCTACGCTTCAAAGCAGGCTACAGTCACTACCAGTTCCCTGCACTGCCTTTTGGCTTATCTACTGCGCCCAGGGTATTCACAAAGGGCCTAGCCCCAGTCATCGCATTTTGCAGGCAAAGAAATATTCATATATACCCATACCTGGACGATTGTTTAATTCAGGCAGAAAGCCAGGAAATACTTTTGAATCATCTGACCTTTGGACAAAGGGTGTTAACTTGTCTGGGTACACCATAAATGAAAAGAAATCGCATCTGGTACCCTGTCAACAAATCATATTCCTGGGAGCAAGCTTGAATACAACTTCCCAGATGGCTTTCCTCGCGCTAGAGAAACAAATTCATTTGACAACCTACTTCAAACAAGTGGCCACAAAAACCCTATTATCTGCAAGGCAAATACTACAAGCCTTGGGGTTCATGGCCTCCTGCATTCTTCTGATTCCATATGCAAGACTGCATATGAGGAAACTACAATGGTATCTAAAAAGCCTATGGTATCAACATTCTCAGGATCTAGAAGCAGCGATTCTTATCATACCTTGCCTACACCTAGAGTTTCTTTGTTGGGCAGAGGCCTGCCACCAAAACAAGGGACTACCATTCACACCACCCCCTGCCGCCCAAACCCTAACAGACGCATCAGATTATACATTGGGGGGGGGGGGGGTTCACCTGGCATGGAAGTGCATTCCAGCAAATGAATCCCAAGTCAAATGCACTTGCATATCAATCAAAAAGAAATGTTAGCTGTACAGCATGCTCTGACAGCCTTCAAGGACCACATTCTTCCAGGACAATTAATGGTAAAGACGGACAACACCACTGTTATGTGGTACATAAACAAGCAGGGGGGTATGCATTGTGGAACACAGCCCTGAGCTACCAAGTGCATCTACAAGCTCAATTCCTGCCAGGAAAACTAAATACACTGGCAGACGAACTAACAAACCTCATGCACCTACACAAGTGGAAGCTGGAACCAAGGATTTTCAACATGTTGACAATCAAATGGTGGAGCCCAAATATAGACCTGTTTGCCTCCCCAAGAACCATCAATTGGAAAAAATTGCACAAGGACTCCCCACAAACCAGCTTGGAAAGTGGATGCTCTGTCCTTCAGCTGGAAAAACCTATCAGTTTATGCCTTTCCTCCTCTGCCTCTAAGTACTACTAAAGATCAAACAAGACAAACAAAGGACTATTTTGATTGCACCAGACTGGCCACGCCAACACTGGTACCCCCTCTTGCGCAGTGTGTCACTGTTGGCCCCATGGCACCTGCCTCAGACTCCTACCCTATTGTCTCAACAGGAGAACCAGATTCTGCACCCTCAGCTTCATACACTGAACCTTGCAGCCTGGCTAATTAACCTAATCTCTCCTTTACCATCCCTCAGTAAACCAGTGATGGATATTTTAGACAAGGAGGCCTAGTCCTAGAAAATCTTATCCTGAAAAATGGAAAAGATTCTGTGCCTGGAACCAGTCTCAAGGGATGAGCACAGCAGTGCCCAATTTACCTCAGATTTTATAATACTTGATTGAGATGCTTCACAAGGGCCTGTCTTTCTTCTCCTCCAAAATTCACCCCTCAGCCATTTCAGCTCATTAACACAGAACCCCTCCCCTCTACTCTCATCCACTGCTTAAGCAGTTCCTCAGAGGGGCCAAAAATATACAACCACCCAGGAGAGCCCCAACTCCAGCCTGGGACCTTAACTTTGTATTGGAAAAGCTCACTCTTCCTCCTTTTGAGCCAGCTGCCACTGCGGATTTAAAATTCCTCTCTTGGAAAAAAGCTTTATTTTTAGCAATCACTTCAGTAAGATGGGTATCTGAATTACAGGCCCTCATGGCAGTGGAGCCTTGCGGACAGGGTGTCCCTCAGGACCAATCCCTCCTTCATGCCCAAGGTGGTATCTAGTGTGGTCCTTAATCAGTCCATTCATTTGCCAACCTTCTTTTCTAACCCACAGAACAAAGGGGAACGGATACTGCACTCATTAGATGTGCACAGACAAATTAGATTCTACTTGGAAAGGACTAAACCTCAAAGGAAATCTGAACAACTGCTGGTGGCATTTGCTGCAGGTGCAGAGGGGAAGGCTATTTCAAAGCAAACCATTTCCAAATGGATAGGTCATTGCATTCATTTCTGCTACAAGCACCATGGAAAATCTATCCCACAGGGGATCGGACCCCACTCAACCAGGGCTGCATCTACCTCTACAGCCTTTCTCAGAGGCGTCCCTACAAGGGACATCCTAGAAGCTGCTACCTGGAATTGTGTACATACATTCACCAAGCATTACCATCTGCCAATTTTCTGTAAGTCCAGAGCTGGCTTTGCCACTGCAGTCTTGCAGGGCCTTATAGCTGGTCCTAATACTATCTAAATTCCTCCTCCCATCCTTAGCTTTGGGAATCTACGCAAATGTGATGACTGCAACAGTGAAACACAAAGAACGTAATACAGTTGTGTACACTTACCATAAATGTAAATGCTCGAGTGTATTCACTGTTGCAGTCCTGGTAACCCCCCCTCCACCTCCCTTTCTTCTTTTGGCTATACCTTTACTCTGCTTTACTATGCTCAAAAGCTTTTTGGTGTATTTGCTTTTTTTTGGAGGTATAACCTTGTATATTTATAGATTTAATTGCTTCCGATTAGGAGGGCACCTGACATCTGGGGCAAGAAAAACTGATGTAATGGCATCGGCTGCATGTTTTATACCCCTGATGACCTGACGTCATGGAAGAAGGGACAGCAACCGATGCAGGACCCAAGACTTTGTTAATCAGGCCGACTGAGGGCTACTGCAAACAGATATCCCCAAATGTGATGACTGCAACAGTGAATACACTCTTAGGTTCATACGTTCATACTAGGCTATCTGCCCTAGGGCATTTATAAGCCTAGCCAGAGTGTTTGGCTTTCGCCACCCATTTTAAATTAATTTTGCTATGCCCTTTTTCGAGGTTAGTATACTGTGCTTCTGTCTAACAGTGACACAGAAGTGATACCCGGGGTAAACCTATGATCTCCCATCCACTCATCAAGATTCCTCTTGAAGAGAGTCAATGAGGGACTCTGCTTAACCTGGACTGGGATTTTATTCCAGAGTGAATTGAGCCTGTGGGTTATGAATCTGTCCCTCCAGCATGTCCTATTTATTTCAGTGCTGAGGTTCAAGTCTCTCGAGCGCGTAGCTCGATGTGATTTGGATTTTCTGAGGTGCAGCATGTCCATTAATTCCAGGTTGGACATGGCTTTATACGTCAGGCACAGATCGCCTCTGAGCAGGTGGTATGCCACTGAGTAGAGCTGGAGTTTCTTTAACCGGGCAGCATATGGCATCTGTTTGAGTCCTTTGATCCTCTTGGTGAGGTACTTTTGGGGTCTTTCCAGTTGCTGCAGGTGTCTGGTAAGGTACATCCCAAAAGGGGCATTGTACTCAATTATGGGCCTGATGAGGGATGAGTAAAGAGGCACGATGACCTCCCTGATCTAGATGTGAATCCCTTCATGATTAGGTGGGCTATATAAAATGTTTTTCTAACCACTTTGGCCACGTGGTTGTCAAATGATAGATTGCTATCAACTTGGGTCCCCAGGTCCCTAATTACTTCTTCTGTACTTAATGGATTACCACCTATGTGGTAATTTGTGGGCACTTTGTTTTTGCCAAAGGGGATGACTATACACTTTTTGGCGTTTAGCTTGAGGCCATGGCTCTGGCACCAGTTGTCTGTTTCTATGAGGCCCTTTTGGAGGATGCTTGTGTCATTATTGCGCCCAGTTTGCAGTCATCTGCGAACTTGGTCAGCCACAGTCCTTGCGTGTTGGCCTGTACCTCCGAGAAATATATACCAAACAAGAGAGGTCCCAGGACGGAGCCTTGTGGGATGCCACTTGTAACTGGTTTGGAGTCTGACATGGCTCCAGCAATTCTAACCATGTGGGTTCTGTCCTTGAGCCAGTTTGCAACCCATCTAGTGACATAGGGGTTTATATTTAAGCTGGTGAGCTTATCTATAATGCCTGAGTGGGGTATTGTATCGAAGGCTTTTGCGAGGTCCAGGTAGGCTGTGTGGACCACCTTCCCCTCGCCAATGGCCTTGGTGACTGTTTCAAAGAAATCGACCAGGTTTAAGAGGAAGGATCTGCCCTTAACAAAGCCGAACTGGGTAGGATCCAGTGTCTATAGGTCCCCAATATCTTTATTTATGAGGTCCATGATCCTTTCCATAGCTTTGCAGACCAAGCTAGTCAGGCTTATGGGGCGATAGTTTCCAGGATCCTTTGAGGCACCACCTTTGTGGAGAGGGACCACTGTTGCTGTACGCCACTCTTTGGGTACATATCCTGTAGTAAGGCTGAGATTCAACAGTAGTTTTATGTTTGGGTTTAGCTCTTCTTGGAGTTCATGTAGGACACAGCCCGGGACACCATCTGGTCCCATAGATGCTGTGTTTTTTGCTTTGGAGATGGAGACTCTTAACTGAGCATCTGAGATGTTAGGGGGGCAGCACTCTGCTGGGATAGATATTTGCCCTTTTGGTGGGGAGAAGTTTGTGCTGAACCTGTCAGCTAGGATGTTGGCAATGTCTGTGGGTTCGGTGTATTTCTTGTCATTTTGGACTAATTCTGAGCATATCTTGGAATTCCCACCCAGGTTCCTAACGTAACTAAAGAAAGCCTTGTGATTATCCTTAGTGTCCTGTGCAATTTTTCTCTCGAAGCTGGCCTTAGACGATTTTATGAGTGCCCGTAGTTTTTTGCTAATACTGATCAGAGATGCCTTCCCTTTTTGGGATTTTGCTCTATCATGTAGTAGCTTCCTCCTTCTATTGTATAGTTTCTTTATGGCTGGGGTCCACCAGACAGGACGTCTGCCTTTGGAGGATTGGGTCTTGGTTTTATTTGGGATTGCATGATCCATGCATTCCTGAAGGTGTTCATAGAATGTGTTTATAAAGGATTTTGCGGTCTGGGCCGTATTTTCCACAGGCCCGGGGGCTTTGAAGGATTCCACCTCGGTTTTGAGGAGTATGAAATTTGCTTTAGAGAAGTTTTTCACTGTGGTTTTCTGGGCAGGGGGTTGGGTCGAGATGTGAATATCCAGTGAGATTAGTTTATGGTCTGATCTTACCAGTGAGGGATACACTTGTGGTCTGGAGCATAGAGTCCCCATGTTGGTGATGATCAGGTCCAGTATGTTTTCCCCTCTTGTGGGAGTGGTAACAAGTTGTTCCATAGCATTTGAGTTTATAAATTCTAGGAACCTTTGGGCTAGGGTGTTGGAGCTAGAGTATTGCTCCCAGTCTGTTTGGGTAGTTGAAGTCGCCCAATATAATGGTGTTTGGAGAGACCTTCATATTTTCCAGCCTTCTCAGGAAGGCTGAGTGGGGTTCCTGGGTTTGGGAGGGTGGTCTGTAGCAGGCTATAAACTGGAAGGCAGTTTTACCCACTGTTAGTTGCACATGGATAGTCTCTGATGCTTCGTGCTGTGCCAACAACCTGGAGGTGTGGGTATCTTTGACGAATATTGATACTCCCCCTCCTTTTGTGGTTCGGTCCAAGTTTTGGGGCCGAAAAGGATGGTATGAGGTATAACCTGGTAGTGCTGGGTGCTGGCGGGAGCCTTGAACCAGGTTTCTGTTACTGTACAGATATCAATGTTCTCCATGCTAAGGAGAGTTTCGAGTGCGTGCATCTTGAGGTATAGACTTCTGGCGTTGAGTAGCATTACTGTTAGTTTCTTATCCCTTGTGATCCCTATGGAGGTGGGTTTGTCTTTTGAGCCTTGCCTAAAAAAGGCACTATGGGGGTAGCAAGAGCCTTTGCCAATATCTGAAAGCCCAGGGGTGACTGGTGCAAGCCGTCCCTAGCGAAGCATCGTGGCTTGTCGAGCATGTCATCCCAGGCTGACAGGCATTGGATCCCCTTTGAATGACACCAATACTTAAGCCAATTGTTGAACTTGATCATCTTGTCTTCATATTGTGGCATCATTCTTGGTGAGGGTAAGATGCTACTCAAGGTCAGGGTCAACAAGGCCTGGGCTACATGCTCAGAAAGCTCCTCTAGGTCTCTCTTCATGTAGTCCAGGGAGGTACGTCTCAGGTCATTCACACCAGCATGGACAATGGCTGAGTCATATTTGTACTTGCCTTGGAGTGACCTGAGTGCTTGTGTTATGTGGCGGATCCTAGCGCCCGACAGGCAGCTCACCGTGACCTTCTCCTTGTTCAGCCTTGTGAGCGGGACGTCAGTGTGCCTGATGATATTCACCTATTACAAGTCTATCAGGTGTGTTGTTTAGCCTTAAGGGCTGTGACTGTTCTGCACACTGGCTTTGTGAGCTATGTTGCACGTGTTTTGTTTTGGGGTAGCAGTTGCTTGGGTGTCTGCTTTGGAGGTCTCTGCTGCTTAGGCAGATTTTTATTTAGAGCCTCCGAGTATGTTTTTGTGTGTTTGTGTTTGGTTTGCTGTCGTGGTAGGTCTATGTGAGACTGGAATTGTAGTGAGTGTGGTTTCCTTCTCCTCCTAACTGGTTACGCCAGTACTGAGTTGAGAGAGCTTAGCCTCCAGTTTGGCTATATGGTTGCATCTCTCACGTGTGTTGGAATTTGTTGGGAGGAGGAGAGGGTTGTCTGTGTACATGAGGCAGTTGTAACATTGCTTCAAGATTCCTAGATTCACCAGCTGGACCGGAGAGGAGATTGACAGCTGACCTTTGGACATGCTAGAATAGTATTGGGAATTCCTTTATAATTGAAAAAAAGGGCCAATGGGGAACAAGGTACTCAAGGGGAGTTTGTGAGGGTGTAGTGCTTTTAATTTTTTAGTGCTGACTTAGTGAGCAAGTGCCAGGTAACTTAAATGCAATGTGTTACAGGTAACTTAAATGCAAAAATGACAAACAGTAACTTTCTTTCAAGTGAAACAAGGAAATAAGTACAGTAAGCAATGCAGATATCACTAGGGATCCACAGAAGCGCTGAAAAGCCGTGTTTTAGGTGAAATTAGCGTTTCAGGGAAATAACAAGCAAACAAACAAGCATACAAACAAAGCTAGATAAAGCAGGCCTGGATCTAGTCTATGCTACAGCAAACAAGGTGTACCAATTTCAGTAAGAAACAGTTCAAATATGCAGGCACTATAAGCCTTTAACCAGAAATTCCCAGCTCAGAAGGGCAGAGTCCAGCCTCTCTTCCCACAAGAGTGCAGACCACGAACCTTCTTAATGTAAAATAACTGGCCTGAAGCCCAAGTGCTTAAACCAGAACTAATACACTTTTAGAATAGCAGACACTGAGCCCTCATTCAGCAGTTCCCAACTTAGAAGGATGCAAGTTTCCTGTCCTGCCACTACAGTGCAGGCCACAAACCTTCCTAATGTAAAACGACTGGTCTGAAGCCCAAGTGCTTAATCCAAAAGACTTAGAATGATAGCTACACTTTAATCAAGTTACTACCAAGCAGTAATAAATACAATTGAATACTTTAAAGAATGCCTGGATTACTGCTGAAGTTATACAAACAAAGCTAGATTCAGCAGGCCTGTATCTAGTCTATGCTACAGCAAACAAGGTGTACCAATTTCAGTAAGAAGCAATTCAAATATGCAGGCACTATAAGCCTTTAACCATAAATTCCCAGCTCAGAAGGGCAGAGTCCAGCCTCTCCTCCCACAAGAGTGCAGACCATGAACCCTCTTAATGTAAAATAACTGGCCTGAAGCCCAAGTGCTTAAATCAGAATTATTACACTTTTAGAATAAGACACTGAGCCCTCAATCAGCAGTTTCCAACTTAGAAGGATGTAAGCTACCTGTTCTGCCACTACAGTGCAGACCACAAACCTTCTTAATGTAAAACAGCTGGTCTGAAGCCGAAGTGCTTAAACTAAAAGGCTTAGAATGAGTTACACCAAGCAGTAATAAATACAATTGAGTACTTTTAAGATGCAAAAGCAAAATAAAGTAGGAAGAAACACAAATACAGTAAAAGCAGATACATTTTTTTTTCTTCATTTATGGTAAGTGTACACAACTGTACTTTTCTGCACCAGGATCACTCCTCACTAGCCTGGCGAGTAGATGCCTTCAGCATTCCTTGGAAGGGACCGTTTCTTTACGCTCCCCCCCTTCCCTCTAATGCAAAAGGTCCTACTGAAAATCAGGAAAGGCGAACCAAAAATCTTGCTGGTGACCTACTGGGCAAGGCACCACTGGATGTTCATCATGTTTCACTGTTGCAGTCATTACACTTGGGTTGTCCTGCTGGCAGGCTACCCGCAGTTGGCCTGAATTCCAAATTCCTGGTCTGGCACCAGTTGCTGTTGCCTCTTCCCTGACGTCAGTGCGCCAGGGGTATAAAAGATGCAGCCGACGCCATTTTCGTCAGTCTTTCTTGCCATGCGGTGCCCGAAGCAAAAGCAGTTCGCAAGTGCCGGTTGGCCGACGCCTGAGATTTTCAAAACCGAATTTCAGATCCGAAGTCTTCATTAAAGCTAAGTACCCTGTTGGGGAAACGTTTTTCTTGCTCCAGACCGATGTCAGAAAAAGTTAACAATTGTATTTCTTGTGGGAAGCAAATTCCTCATAAGGATTTTCATTCTTACTGTATTTCTTGCCTAGGCCCTGACCACGACATTGCTAACTGTTGGTTTTGTGCTAGATTTAACCAACGCACTAAAGTGTCTGTATGATTTTGCCTTTCATTACTTTGGCCGAAGATTTAATTATATAATGCCGTCGGAACAGCCGACGACCGGAGTTTATAAAAAACGCAAGGAAAAGGACAGGCATCCAAGGTCCAAAACCGACGAGGCCTTCGCTAGGCCAGTCACCGGTTCTCAGTGAGGTGCTTTCCCAGTCCCTGACGCCCTCTACCTCATAGCCACAGGCCGCTTCAAACTCCCACTTGGAGCCGACTAGGCCTCTGGATACTCAAGGTATTGGACACTCGGAAACTGTTCCCTCAGATGGGTCTGGAGCCGCTGAGCAGGCATCGGCTTCTGAGGGTGATTGCATACCTACACAGTTATATGTAAAGCCAACCTCAGCTTCAAAGGCAAAGACTAAAGCAGCTCTAAAGACAAAGAAACAAGTACAGCATTCTCCTGCACAGACTTCCACGCCTAAAAAACAGATGCTTAAAATGGACGAAGACCTAATTATTTTGATCAGGGGTTCCCATCCCCCTCCTGATAAGAAGCCTAGGCAAGAGACGATATGAATCTTCAGATCAGGTTTCCATTTCCTCTGACTCCTCTTCTGAACAGGGATACTCCCTTCCTCCCTATGAGGATTCTGATGCTGAAGAGTCTATTCCTTCTGCCTCTCCTCCTGAGGATTATTCTTTTGGGGAAACCCTTCATACCATGAGGGAGCACTTTCACTGGGAGAGCCAAGATTACTCAATGTAAAAAGCGGCTCAGAGACTTTTTTACTACCTCAGCACAGACCTCTTGCTATTCCTCCTGTTCTAGATATAGTAGATGATATATTTTCAGAGTCCAGCCTGTCTCCTGACTCTTTGCCCCCTGCACCGGTTAAGCCAGACTGATACTACAGGGTTCCAGATTCCCACAAATTTCTATATAAAAACCCTGCTGCAGACCCAGAAACTATATCTCAGGGATCCCAATGGGGTCAAGGCTTCCACTGCGAAAAACCCTGTCCCCTCTGATAGGGATTCTAGGGCACTGGACAGATGGGGGAAAAAGTTTACACTTCTGCTACCTTGGCTGTAAGGGCTTTAAATTGTCAGTTTCATATGCTTAAATATCAGCAATATTTAATGTCACTGCTAAAACAGAAAATGTTGACAAATTCTGAATGTCCAGATAAGGAAATGCAGGATTTATTACATGCAGCTGAACAAGTGAGAAAACATACTTTGCAATGTGGTTTTGATTCACTGGTGGCCTCTTGCAGGGCCGCTGTTACGGGTACTGTCATTAGAAGGCATGCTTGGTTAAAGGAACAAAATCTGCATGATCATGTTAAAGCAAAATTATTGGATGATCCTTTACTGCATGATACTTTGGTGTTGAGGCAGAAGAGGTGATGAAGAAAATGGAGGATAAAGCGAAATCTATGCAGACAGTTAAGGATTTTTTACAGGTACAACCACCCAGATTTAGCAGGAACTGGCGTTCAAAGAGCTGGTCCTTTCCAGTGTCAGACAGGCCACAAAGAGGCAGATAGACACCCTAGAGGCGGATCCCAGCCTCAAGGCTCATACAGGCCTAAACAGTGGGGTGCTTCTACCTTCAAAAGCGGAGAAGACAAATCGCAGCCATATAGAAAACGGTCCCAATGACTTTCCTCTGCCAATACCAAGCACTTAACTTTTGGCAGCCCCCTTAGGGGGAAAACTAGCACTTTTTTCACAGAATTGGCATACAATCACCCAGGACAAATTGGGTCTTGAATATAGTGTCCCAGGGCTACAGGTTCCACTTTCACACCCTGCCAAAGGCAAAAGGTATGCCAGACCTGCCACAAAATCAGTGGGCAGAGGCAGAAAAGCAAGTTACATCCCTCATGGACATGAGGGCCATTCAGCGAGTAACACAGCAGAGCAGGGACAAGGATTTTACTCAAACTATTCCTGGTACCCAGAAAGGACAAAGCCTGGAGACCAATACTGGACCTGTCTATTCTAAACTCTTTTCTGGACGTTCCAAAATTCAAAATGTTGACTCTGCAGCAGCTTCTGCCCATGCTGGGCAAGAAGGCTTGGCTTGTAACTTTGGACCTAAAAGAGGCATACCTGCATGTCCCAGTCAGACAGTCTTGCAGACGATACCTCAGATTCATAGCTGGATCAATGCACTACCTATTCTCTGCACTGCCCTTTGGCTTATCTACTGCGTCCAGGGTCTTCACAAAATGCCTGGCACCAGTAATTGCTTTCATAGATTCATAGGTTGATACTAGGCTATCTGCCCTAGGGCACTTATAAGCCTAGCCAGAGTGTGTTTGGCTTTCGCCACCCTTTTAGATTAGTTGACTGTGCCTCTGTATAGTAGGACACAGAAGGTAGCCATATTAAGGATGGTTTACTGTACCTCTGTCTAGCAAGGACACAGAAGAGATCCCAGGGGTAAACTTACGATCTCCCATCCACTCGTCAAGATCCCTCTTGAATAGGGTCAGTGAGGGACTCTGCCTAACATGGATTGGGATTTTGTTCGAGTGAGGGGAGCCTCTGGGATATGAATCTGTCCCTCCAGCATGTCCTATTTATTTCTGTGCTGAGATTCAATTCCCTGGAGTGTGTAGCTCTAAGGGATTTGGATTTGTTGAGGTGGAGCGTGTCCATTAATTCAGGGTTTGACATGGCTTTATACATCAGACACAGATCGCCTCTGAGTAGGCGGTACGCAACTGAGTAGAGCTGGAGTTTCTTTAGCCGAACTGCATAGGGCATCTGATTAGAGTCCCTTGATCCTCTTGGTGAGGTACTTTTGGGGTCTTTCCAGTTGCTGCAGGTGTCTGGTAAGGTACATCCCAAATGGGGCATTGTATTCAATTGTGGGCCTGGTAAGTGATGAGTAGAGGGGCACAATGACCTCTCTTGATCTAGATGTGTGAACCCTTTCGTGATAATGTGGGCTATATAGAAGGTCTTTCTAACTACTTTGGCAACGTGATTGTCAAAGGAGAGATTACTATCTACTTGGGTCCCCAAGTCCCTAATTACTTCCGTACTTAATGGATTACCACCTATGTGGTAATTTGTGGGCACTTTGTTTTTCCAAAGGGGATGACCATGCACTTTTTGGCATTTAGCTTTAGGCCATGGCTCTGGCACCAGTTATCCATCTCTGTGAGACCCTTTTGGAGGATACTAGTGTCAGCCGGAAAGTCGATTATGGCGCCCAGTTTGCAGTCATCTGCGAACTTTGTCAGCCATAGTCCACCCGTGTTAGCCTGTACCTCGGAGAAATATATACCAAACAAGAGAGGTCCCAGACTGAGCCTTGTGGGACACCACTTGTAACTGGTTTAGTGTGTGACATGGCACCTGCAATTCTGACCATGTGGGTTCTATCCCTGAGCTAGTTTGCAACCCATGTTGTGACATAGGGGTTGGTATTTAAGCTGGTGAGCTTATTTGATTCCCGAGTGGGGTATTGTGTTGAAGGCATTTGCGAGGTCCAGGTAGGCTGTGGACTACCTTCCCTTCATCTATGGCTTTGGTAACAGTTTCAAAGAACTTGAACAGGTTCAAGAAGCAAGATCTTCCCTTAAAGCCAAACTGGGTAGGATCCAGTGTCTGGAGGTTCCCAATGTCTTTATTTCCATGATGATACGCTCCATAGCCTTGCAGACCAGGCTAGTCAGGCTTATAGGGCAATAGTTTCCGGGGTCCGTTGTGGCACCACCTTTGTGGAGCGGGACCACTGTTGCTGTACGCCATTCCTTGGTAACATATCCTGTAGTAAGGCTGAGATTGAACAGTGTCTTTATGTGAGGGTTTAGTTCTTCTTGGAGCTCATGTAAGATGCAGCCCGGGACACCGTCTGGTCCCATTGATGCTGTGTTTTTTGCTTTGGAGAGGGCAGCTCTCCCTGTGCATCTGTGATCGCAGGGAGGCTACATTCTGTTGGGATAGACATTTGCTCTTTTGGAGGGGAAGGGGGGGGAGAAGTTTGCACTGAACCTTTCTGCCAGGATGTTGGCAATGTCTGTGGGTTCAGTGTATTTTTTGTCATTTTACACTAACTCAGAGCATATCTGCCAGTTGCCTCCCAGGTTTCTGACATAACTAAAGAAGGCCTTGTGATTATCTTTAGTGTCTTGTACAATTTTTCTTTCAAACCTGGCCTTAGATGATTTTATGAAGGATCGTAGATGTTCATCTTGTTTCACTGTTGCAGTCATCTTTGTTGGGTTATCCTGCTGGCAGGCTACCCGCAGTCGACCATTATTCTAAAGTCTAGGTCCGGCGTTGGTTGCTGTTGCCTCTTCCCTGATGTCAGTGTGCCAGGGGTATAAAAGATGCAGCCGATGACATTTTCTTCAGTCTTTCTTGCGGTGCCCGAAGCAAAAGCAGTTCGCAAGTGCCGATCGGCCGACTCCTGAGATTTTCAAATCTGAGTTTCAGAACCGAAGTCTTCATTAAAGCTAAGTACCCCGTTGGGGAAACTTTCCTTGCTCCAGACCGATGTCAGAAAAAGTTAACAATTGTATTTCTTGTGGGAAGCAAGTACCTGGACTGCAACAGTGAATACACTCTAACATCTACATTTATGGTAGGTACACAACTGTACTTTTCTTGCTAGTACTGATCAGAGACGCTTTCCCATTTTGGGATTTTGCTTTATCATGTAGTAGCTTCCTCCTTCTGTTATATAGCTTATTTATGGCCTGGGTCCACCAGACAGGTCTCCTGCCTTTGGAGGAGTGAGTCTTGGTTTTACTTGGGATAGCATGCTCCATGCATTCCTGTAAGTGTCCATAAAATGCTTTTGTAAAGTATTCTGCATTTTGGGCCATAGTTTCCACTGGCCCCGGGGCCTTTGAAGGATTCCACCTTGATTTTGAGAAGTGTGAAGTTTGCTTTTGAGAAGTTCTTCACCATGGTTTCCTTGGCTGGGGTTGGGGACGGAATATGGACGTCCAGTGAGATGAATTTATTGTCTGATCTTACCAATGAGGGGTATACCTCTGGTGTGGAACATCGAGACCCCATGTTGGTGATGACCAGGTCCAGTATGTTTTCCCTTCTTGTGGGAGTGGTGACCAGTTCTATAGCATTTGAGTTTATAAATTCTAGGAACCGTTGGGTGAGGGTGTTTGGGCTTGAGTAGTTTTCCCAATCATTGTTTGGGAAGGTGAAGTCACCCAATATAATGGTGTTTGGAGAGACCTTCATATTTTCCAGTGTTCTCAGGAAAGCTGAGTGGGGTTCCTGTGGAGGGTGGTCTGTAGCAGGCTACAAACTGAAAGGCAGTTTTGCCCACTGTTAGTTGCGCATGGATGGTCTCCGATGCTTCATGCAGTGCCACTAACTTGGAGGTGTGGGTATCTTTAATGAATACGGATACTCCCCCTCCTTTTGTGGCTGAAACGCATGGTATGAAGTATAACCTGGTAGTGCTGGGTTGCTTTCGGGAGCCTTGAACCAAGTTTCTGTTACTGCGCAGACATCGATATTCTCCATTCTGTGGAGAGTCTCGAGTGCGTGCATCTTGAGGTTTGGACTTCTGGCGGGCAGCATTACCCTTAACTTTTTTTTCGTTGTGTTGTCTAATGGAGGTGGGTTTGTCTTTTGAGCCTTGCCTAAAAAAAGCACTATGGGGGAGGCAAAAGCCTTTGCCAGTATTCGAAAACCCAGGGGTAACAGGTGCAAGCCGGCCCTAGCGAAGCAACGTGGCTTGTCGAGCATGTCATCCCAGGCTGACAGACGCTGGATCCCCTTTGAATGACACCAATACTTTAGCCAGTTGTTAAAATTGATCATTTTGTCTTTATACTGTGGCTTCATTCTTGGTGAGGGCAAGATGCTACTCAAGGGCAGGGTCATACCGGCCTGGGCTACATGATCAGAGAGCTCCTCTGTCTCTCCATGTAGTCCAGGGAGGTACGTCTCAGGTCATTCACACCAGCATGGACAATGACGCAGTCATATTTGTACTTGCTTTGGAGTGACCTGAGTGCATGTGTTATGTGGCGGATCCTGGCACCCGACAGGCAGCTTAGTGACCTTCTCCTTATTCAGTCTGGTGAGTGGGACGTCAGTGTGTCTGACAAGAGTCACCTGTTACAAGTGTATTCGGTGTGGTGTTTTGCCTTGAGGGCTGTGACTGTGAGGCACACTGACTTTGTGAGCTATGTGTTACGTGGGTATTGTTGCATGGTGGGGGTTGCTTGGATGTCTGCTTTGGAGGTCTCTGCTGCTTAGGCAGATTTTTATTTAGAGACTCCGAGTATGTTTTTGTGTGTTTGCGTTTGGTTTGCTGATGCGATGGGTCTATGTGAGACTGGATTTGTGGTGTGTGTGATTACCTTTTCCTCCTGACCGGCTGTGCCAGTACTGGTTGAGAGAGCTCAGCCTCCAGTTTGGCTATATAGTTGCATCTCTCACATATGTTTGAGCTTGTTGGGAGGAGGAGAGGGTGGTCTGTGTACATAAGGCTGTTGTAACATTGCCTCAATATTCCCAAATTCACCAGCTGGACTGGGAAGTAAACCCGGAACTGGCCTTTGGACATGCCTGAAACGTATAGGGAACTACTTATTGACTGATCGGAAAGGACCAATAGGGAGCAAGTACTTAAAAGGAGTATAAGAGGGTGTAGTGCTTAAGTTTATTAGTGTTTACCTGTAAGATTACTTATATGAGCAAGTGCCAGGCTTTAGAATGAAACAAGAGTGCTTTTTTTTGAGATTTAGAGCAGTTCTAAGGGAAAAAGTGAAGAGCAGACTTTGTGGAGCCAGGAATAGTTTAAACGGCGCTGCCCGATGCTGCGCTATGCGCAAAATCGCGCTAAACTGGGTTTTTAAGCAGGGGACTTGAAAGAGCTAGGAATTAGCCCAAAACGGCCAATAAACAACTAGATGTTCATCATGTTTCACTGCTGCAGTCATTACACTTGAGTTATCCAGCTGGCAGGCTACCCGCAGTCTGCCTGAATTCCAAAGTGTTGGCCCGGCGTGTCTTGCTGTCACCTTTTCCTTGACGTCAGTGCGCCAGGGGTATAAAAGATGCAGCCGACGCCATTTTCTTCAGTCTTTCTTGCTGCGCAGTGCCCGAAACAAAAGCAGTTCGCAAGTGCCAGTCGGCCGACTCCTGTGATTTTCGAAATCGAATTTCAGATCCGAAGTCTTCAATAAAGCTAAGTACCCTGTTGGGGAAAAGATTTTCTTGATCCAGACCGATGTCAGAAAAAGTTAACAATTGTATTTCTTGTGGGAAGCAAATACCTCATAAGGATTTCCACTCTTAATGTATTCCTTGCCTAGGCCCTGACCACGACGTTGCTAGTTGTCGGTTTTGTGCTAGATTTTACCAACGCACTATTAAGCGTTGGTACGATTTTGCTTTTCATTATTTTGGCAGAGGGTTTAACTACATAATGCTGTCAGAACAACCGACGACCGGAATTCATAAAAAACGCAAGGATAAAGACAAGGACAAGCATCCGAGGTCCAAAACCGACGACGAAGCCTGTTCTAGGCCAGTCGCCGGTGCTCAGTGAGGCACTTTCGCAGCCCCTGACTCCCACTACCTCAGAGCCACAGGCCGCCTCCTACTCCCACGTGGAGACAGCTAGGCCTCTGGATACTCAAGGTATTGGTCCTTCGGAATTTAATCCCTCAGATGGGTCCGGAGCGACTGAGCAGGCATCGGCTTCTGAGGGTGTCTTCAGACCCACACAACTTTATATAAAGCCTACTTCAGCATCCAAGACAAAGTCGAAAACAGTTTTAAAGAAAAGGAAACCAGTACAGCATTCTCCAGGACAGGCTTCTATGCCTCAAAAACAGATGCTCAAAATGGCCGAAGACCTAATTACTTTGATCAGGGGTTCCCATCCCCCTCCTGATAAGAGGCCTTGGCAAGACACTGAAGATGACTCCTGATCAGGTTTCCATTTCCTCTGATTCCTCATCTGATCAGTTATATTCTGTTCCTCCCTATGAGGATTCTGATGCTGAAGATTCTATTCCTTCAGCTTCTCCTCCTGAGGACTATTCTTTTGGGGACACCCTGCTTACCATGAGGGAGTATTTCCATTGGGAGAGCCAGGATTATTCCGATTCTAAGAAAAGGCTTAGAGACTTTATTTTACTTCCTCAGCACAGACCTCTTGCAATTCCCCCAGTTCTAGACATATAGTATATGATGTTTTTTCAGAGTCCGGCCTGTCTCCAGACTCTTTACCTCCTGCCCCCGTTAAGCCGGACAGATACTACAGGATCCCAGACTCCCATAAATTTCTTTACAAAAACCCTGCTGCTGACCCAGAAACTATCTCACAGGTTTCCAAAGGGGTCAAGGCTGCTTCTGCCAAAAACCCTGTCCCCTCAGACAGAGATTGTAGGGCTTTGGACAGATGGGGGAAAAAGATTACACTTCTGCTACCTTGGCTGTAAGGGCTTTAAATTGTCAGTTTCATATGCTTAAATATCAGCAATACTTAATGTCTTTGTTAAAACAAAAAATGTTGACAAATTCTGAATGTTCTGAGAACAAAGATTTGCAGGATTTATTGCATGCAGCTGAACAAGTGGGAAAACATACTTTGCAATGTGGTTATGATTCACTGGAGGCCTCTTGCAGGGCCGCTGTTACAGGTTCTGTTATTAGAAGGCATGCTTGGTTAAAGGAACAGAATCTGCCTGATCATGTTAAAGCAAAATTATTGGATGCTCCATTACAACATGATACTTTGTTTTGTATTAAGGCAGAGTAGGTGTTAAAGAAAATGGCGGATAAGGCAAAATCTATGCAGTCTGTAAAGGATTTCTTACAGGTACAGCCACCCAGATTTAGCAGGAACTGGCCCTCTTAAGAATTGGTCCTTTCCAGTGTCAGACCGCAAAGAGGCAGATTCAGATGTCCTAGAGGCAGGCAACAGCCCCAGGGCTCATACAGGCCCAAACAATGGGGTGCTTCTACCTCCAAAAGCGGAGAAGACAAATCACAGCCTTTTAGAAAACGGTCTCAATGACTTCCCTCTGCCAATGCCAAGCACTTATTTTTTGGCAGCACCCTTAGGGGGAAAGCTAGCACTTTTTTCACAAAACTGGCACAAGATCACCCAGGACAAATGGGTCTTAAATATAGTCAGGGTTACAGGTTCCACTTTCACACCCTTCCAAAGGCAAAAGGCATGTCAGACCTGCCACGCAATCAGTGGCAAGAGGCACAAAAACAAGTTTCATCTCTCATGGACATGGGGGCTATTCAGCCAGTGCCACACCAAGAGCAGGGACAAGGATTTTACTTAAGACTTTTCTTAGTACCAAGAAAGGACAAAGCCTGGAGACCAATTCTGGACCTGTCTATTCTAAATACTTTTCTGGATGTCCCAAAATTCAAAATGTTGACTCTACAGCAGCTTCTGCCCATGCTGGACGAGAAGGCTTGGCTTGTAACTTTGGACCTCAAAGAGCCATACCTGCATGTCCCAATCAGACAATCTTGCAGAAGATACCTCAGATTCATAGCTGGCTCATTGCACTACCAATTCTCTGCACTGCCCTTTGTCATATCTACTGCACACAGGGTCTTCACAAAATGCCTGGCACCAGTAATTGCATTTTGCAGACAAAGAGGAATTCAAATATACCCCTACTTGGACGACTGCCTTATTCAAGCAAAGGACAAAGATATTCTACTTCAGCATCTGGCATTTGTAAAAAGATTACTAATTTGCCTAGGGTACACAGTAAACGAAAAGAAATCAAAACTAGTGCCCTCTCAAGACATAATATTCCTGGGTGCAAGCTTAAATACAACTGCCCAGATGGCTTATCTCACGCCAGACAAAGGCATCTGACTTCTTTCTTCAAAGGCATGACAACAAAGACCCAGTTATCTGCAAGAAAAATTATGCAGGCTCTGGGCTACGTAGCATTCTTACTTCAAAGGCATGACAACAAAGACCCAGTTATCTGCAAGAAAACGTATGCAGGCTCTGGGGTACATGGCATCCTGCATTCTACTAATTCCATATGCAAGACTGCATATGAGGAAACTACAGTGGTATCTAAAATGTGTTTGGACTCAACATTGCCACAGCCTGGAAACAGTAATTACTCTCATTCCCTGCCTGCAACAGGAATTTCAATGGTGGGCACAGGCCTGTCGCCACAACAAGGGACAGCCATTCACCTTACCCACTGCTAGGCAAACACTAACAACAGATGCATCAGATTATGCCTGGGGGGAGGGGGGGGCGCACATGGCAAGAAAATGTATTCAGGGCACATGGCCCACAAACCAAATGCATCTTCATATCAATCAAAAAGAGATGCTAGCTGTACAAAATGCCCTGACAGCCTTCAAGGACCTACTTCATCCAGGGCAGCTACTGATAGACGGACAATACTACAGTCATGTGGTACATAAACAAGCTAGGGGGCACACATTTCTACCCTCCCCCTGCAGGCAAGCCATGACTTTGTGGAATACAGCATTGACTTATCAAGTACATCTGCAAACACAATTCCTGCTAGGAAAGACAAATACTTTGGCAGATGAACTAAGCAGAAACCTCCTGGATCCTCAAGAGTGGAAACTGGACCCACAAATCTTCAACATGATAACGGGGAAATGGGGATGCCCAGACATAGATCTATTCGCCTCCCCTCACAACTGCCAGCTACAGAGATTCTGCACTCAGACTTATCACAAGTAAGCATGGAAAGTGGACGCCCTTTCATTCAGCTGGAAAGCCCTTACAGTATATGCCTTCCCTCCTCTGCCTCTCCTCTCCAAGGTACTCCTAAATGTCAGAAAAGATAAGCCAAAAATGATACTGATTGCCCCAGACTGGCCATGCCGGCACTGGTACCCAATCCTAAAGAACTTGTCTCAAGGCCCAGCCTGGACATTGCCTCTAATACCTCATTTGCTGACCCAACAGAACAATCAGATCCTGCACAGCCAGCTCAGAACCCTAAATCTGGCTGCATGGTGGATAATGTAATCATTCAGAACACACCTCTCTCTAAAGCAGTTATGGATGTTATTTTGGAGGCCAGGAGGCCCAGCACCAGAAAATCTTATGCAGACAAATGGAAGAGATTCTTTGCTTGGAACCAAGCGCAGGGAATTGATTCGCTTGAACCAAATATTCCTCAGATTTTGCAATACCTAACTGAGATGCTGGACAAAGGCCTCACCTTCTCATCAGTTAAGATCCATGCCTCTGCCATTTCAGCTCATTACAATATGGAACCACCTATTTTTTCTCATCCACTGCTAAGAGAGTTTCTCAGAGGGGCCAAAAACATAAGGCCTCCAAGAAGAGCTCCGATACTTACATGGGACCTCAATTTTGTCTTGGAAAAACTCACACTGCCTCCTTTTGAGCCTGCCAATACAGCAGAGATAAAATACTTGTAATGGAAAACCGCTCTTCTAGCAATGACTTCAGCAAGAAGAGTCTCAGAATTACAGGCACTAATGGCTGTGGAACCTTTTATTATTTTCCATCAGGACAGGGTTTCTCTAAGGACATACCTGACATTTATGCCTAAGGTAGTGTCTAGCGTGGCTCTTAACCAAACCATACATTTGCCTACCTTTTATCTAAACCCACAGAATAAGGGGGAGAGACTTCTGCATACTTTGAACATACACAGCTACACTTTTACTTGGACAAGACTAAATCCTTCAGAAAGACTGAGCAACTCTTAGTGGCATATGCTGCAGGTTCCCAAGGAAAAGCCATTTTAAAGCAGACTATTTCCAAATGGATAGGCCACTGCATTCGTTTCTGCTATTCACAACATGGCAAATCAGTGCCCAAGGGCATTAGGCCACATTCTACCAGAGCAGTAGCCACTTCAGCAGCCTTCCTCAGAGAAGTACCAACCAAGGATATTTTGGAGGCTGCAACATGGACTTCAGTGCACACTTTTACAAAGCACTACCATTTACCTATCTACTCTAAATCTAGAGCAGGCTTTGCCACTGCAGTTCTGCAGGGCCTCATAGCCACTCCAAACTCTATTTAGGCCCAGCCGCCCAACCTCAGCTTTTGGGATTCAACTGAAGTGTAATGACTGCAACAGTGAAACACGATGAACATAGTACAGTTGTGTACCTACCATAAATGTAGATGTTCGAGTATATTCACTGTTGCAGTCCAGGTTACCCTCCCACGACCCCCCTTTTTCTTTACTGTGACTTATCTGTACCTATCTACTCTATACAACCTATGTAGTGTATTTGCTTGTAGATGAAGGTTATGTGCATGCTTTTTTATGATCATAATTTTTACAGCCTACTCTTTTGGGGGCACCTGACGTCTGGGACCAGAAAAACTGAAGAAAATGGTGTCTGCTGCATCTTTTATATCCCTGGCGCACTGACGTCAGGGAAGAGGCAACAACAACCGACGCCGGACCTGGACTTTGGAATTCAGGCCAACTGCGGGTAGCCTGCCAGCAGGATAACCCAAGTGTAATGGCTGCAGCAGTGAATACACTCTAACATCTACATTTATGGTAGGTACACAACTGTACTTTCCCCCTTCACTCACTAGCCAAGGGCAATCGCCTCAAGTTACCCCACAAGGTGGACCTTCTGACACAACAAAAGGGAACCCTAATCCATCCTCGCCTACAGGTGTTTGCACTAACACTCTGGGTGCACTTACACTCTGGGTGATCAACTTCTAATCCCTTTTAGATACCACTACTCAGAGGACATGCTTACAGTCCTGAGGTAGGCCAGGAAACCTGGAACGAGAAAATCATACGTATCAAAATGGGAGAGATTCTCCAAATTGTGTCTTCATAAATCTGGGATCACAGCGAAGCAGACCCTTCCCTAGTGTTTGCTTATCTGTGTGAATTCATTAAGGATGGCCTTTCTTACTCAGTGAAAGTGCACGTTTCAACCATTTCTCCCTGCCTGCCTCTAGATCCCCTTTTACTATCCAGGCTAGATGTTAAACTTTTCCTGAGAGGTGTCTTACACCAGTCCACCTAGAAAACCCATCCTGCAACCTTGGGACCTAAACTTTGTCTTGGAAAAACTAACACTTTCCCCCTTTGAGCCAGCTAACAATGCTACTTTACAGTAATGTACATGGAAGACTGTACTGTTGGTGGCCATCACTTCTGCTAGGAGAGTGTCAGAGTTAGACTCTCATGGCCTGCCCCATACACCATCTTTCACAAGGACAGGGTGACCTTGCACACTTACTCTTCCTTCATGCTAAAGTGGTAAACTGTCCTTAAATCAGTCTATTCACCCGCCTACCTTCTTCCCCTCTCCAAATAACAATAGTGAGAGGATTCTCCTTTCCCTGGATGTACACAGACATCTTAGATTCTACCTAGACAAAACTAAGTCCTTTAGAAAATCTGGCCAACTATTTGTTTCCTTCTACCCCAGGGCTATGGGCAGGGCAGTTTCCAAGCAAACTATTTCAGGTTGGGTGAGATAATCCATTTCCTTCTGCTACTTACACCATGGCAGACACGAGTCTATATTAGAACATCGAATTTTCAAAACTTCGAATGTTCTAATATCGACCCCTATTCAGCAAAAGCTGAAAATATCGAAGCAACAGAAAACCAAATTTTTTCTTAGGGAAAGAATTCGGTTGTCTGTGTTCCTTTGGCATTTTCAGTGCTTTGTTGGAAAGTTACGGGTCGGGTTCTGGTAAGCGTGTGATTCAGTTTTGGGTTAGGTTAGTTAGGGTTAGGATGCGGGTTATGTATGTGTGTGATTGTGTGGACGTGAGGGTTAGGGTGGGTTAAGTGAGTTAGGGTTAGGTTGTGGGTTAGGTATGTGTGCGATTGTGTGGGCATGAGGGTTAGGTTGGGGTAGGTGAGTTAGGGCGAGGGTTAGGTGAGTGTGCGATAGTGTCTGACCTTAGGGTTTGGGTTAAGGTAAGTGGATAGTTAGTGGTGTGTGTATAGTTTAGTGTAAGGTTAGGTGTAAGATTTTAGGTGCATATTTGTGGATTGCTGTTTGTTTGATGTGTTGTGTGTGTGTGTTTTTGAACAGCAAATTTTTTCCCTAGGAAAAAAATTGCTGTTCTGTATGTTCGATGTTTTCAGCTTTCGCTGAATAGGGGTCGATATTAGAACATTCAAAGTTTTGAAACTTCAATGTTCTAATATAGACCCGGCAGACACTTACCCCATGGGGTGAGAGCTCATTCCACCAGAGGCATGACTACTTCTAAAGCCTTCCTCATAGGGCTGGACACGGCTTCCATTATGGAAGCTGCCACCTGGTCCACTCTACACACCTTCACTAGATACTGCTAGCTAGATAGTCTCCAGAGCCAGGGCAGGCTTTGCTAGAGCAGTTTTGCAGGTGTTTCTGGAATCTTCCAGTTCTACCTCCACCCTTCCCTGTAAACTAGCTGTGATACTCTCCCACAGCAAGAATACTGCAACATAGCAATAGAAAGATGTAGAATAGCGGTGTAAAAAGTTAACTTTTTTTTCTTACCTTCTGGGGAAAGAGTCCTTCTTTCCTTTCTGGATGCACAAGTTCTTTAACTCTTTGCTCTGGTCCTTCTGGAACAGTTCAGTTCCAAGGCTTAGATCTTCATACATCACTTTTCTACCTTGCATCCTGGACCTAGAATGTGTCTGACATAAAGTGCCTAAAGCTTTTTTATGCTTGTCGGATGTACGGCTGTTATCAATAGTATATGTCGTTAGTAGGGAATACTACAACAGTGAAAAGTAGAACATCTGATGTGTTGTTGTCAATCTGTCCTTCAGTCTCACATATGGGTTGGATCTGATCCATCTCAGCCTTATGCAGAAGCTCGTAGCCTCCAACTGAGCTCTTGGGCATTTTACCCTTCCCAGTATACACGTCTTCATTAGCTCAGATCTCGTTTGCCTCTTCGCTGGAGACGTGGTAGTCATTGGCTCTGGGCTAAGTGATTGAAAAATGTATTTTTTTGTGTAATACCTCAATTTTTCTAAGTTTGCTTCTTTACTCTTCCTTGTTAGACAGTTAAGATTTCTTTGTATCCTTTCTATATATTCTCACATATGTTTTTTGCATACTGCATTCCTTCTCCTTTCATTTCTTTAGCTTAACCAAAAAAAAAAAAAAAAGTTTTGCTTCCTGGTTTATCTTCCTTATTGATTAGAGTGTCTGATATTATGTTGTCCTACCTCGCCGTAATTCTTGCTGGTTTGGTTCGGAGCTGTTCATGACTGACTCTGCCGAATACTAAAGATTGAGAAATTGCACTGGCTTGAGGCTAACCCCTATCCCATGATGCTCTAGGCCACATCCCCAGATCTCGTTTGCCACTCAAGCGATCAAGAAGTGTTCCTGCTGGCTCGTTGGCTAAATATAGTTTTTTTCAGTCTATTTTCTCTCTTTATACTCGCTTTACCTTTCTAGACCGTTTTCGTGTTGTCAGCATAGGTCACCGTAGTTGGTTAAAAATCTGTTTCCCAACCCAGTGAGAGTTACCATTTAACTTAGAGGGCTCTCGCGGCCCGTTTAAGTTAGAGGACTGCTTTTCCTTGTCTTGTCTGTATAGAAGTTAGAATTAGTTTGTTAGAGAATTATTCTTCCTTCTTTTTGTTTCTTGTTAATTTAAAAAAAAAAATATATAGATGTTCTGTAGTCTATCTCGCCTTCATTCTTTCACATGGGTTTGGAGCCGATCCTGTGCTCCAAGTCTTCTAGTTGGCTCGTGGCTAGGTAGGTATCCCATTGTGCACCAGTACAATCCCCAGATCTTGTTTGCTGTGTCGACTAGTTCGGATGCGCTTCTTCTTGGCCGTGGCCAAGTCTAACACATTTTGCTAATTTTTTTGCTATATTCTGCTGTTTTTTATATTTAGATAGCTTCTTATAGCTGCTGTTAGTAGTTTTGTAGTTTCATAGTTTTCAAGTTACTAGAGTTCTTTCGGTGTTATGCATTTCTGAGAACAGTTGGCCATTGATCTTATCGATGTTAATCGTGTTTCACTGCTGCAGTCAATACACTTGGGTTATCTTGCCGTCAGGCGGTCCTGCAGTCGGCTAGAGTTCCAAAGTCTTGGTCCGGCGTCGGTTGCTGTCGCTTCTTCCCTGACGTCAGTGCGCCAGAGGTATATTAGATGCAGCAGACGCCATTTTCTTCAGTCTTTCTTGCCGCGCGGTGCCCGAAGCAAAAGCAGTTCGAAAATGCCTGTCGGCTGACTCCTGAGATTTTCTATTCGAATTTCGGAACCGAAGTCTTCATTAAAGCTAAGTACCCCGTTGGGGAAACCTTTTCTTGCCTCAGACCGATGTCAGTAAAAGTTAATAATTGTATTTCTTGTGGGAAGCAAATACCTCATAAGGATTTTCATTCTTACTGTATTCCATGCCTAGGCCCAGACCACAACGTCACTAGTTGTCGGTTTTGTGCTAGATTTAACAAACGCACTATTAAACGCCGTTTGACTTTGCTCTCCATTACTTTGGCCGAAGGTTCAATTATACCATGCCGTTGGAACAACCGATGACCGGAATACACAAAAAACGCAAAGACAAGAGTAAGGACAGGCATCCGAGGCCCAAAACTGACAAAGCCTCTTCTAGGCCAGTCGCCAGTTCATCTGTTCTCAGTGAGGCACTTTCGCAGCCCCTGACACCCGCTACCTCAGAGCCACAGGCCACCTCCGACTCCCACGTGGAGATGTCTAGGCCTCTGAAAACTCAGGTATTGGGCCTACGGAAACTAACCACTCAGATGGGTCTGGAGCCGCTGAGCAGGCATCGGCTTCTGAGGGTGTTTTCAGACCTTCACAACTTACCATTAAATCTACAGCCAAATCTAAAACTCCATTAAAGACAACGAAGCAAGTACAGCATTCACCTGGACAGGCCTCCATGCCTAAAAAACAGATGCTTAAAATGGCCAAAGACTTAATTACTCTGATCAGGGGTTCCCATCCCCCTCCAGATAAAAGGCCTAGGCAGGATGCAGACTAAGATTCCTCTGACCAGGTTTCCATTTCTTTCTGATTCCTCTTCAGACCAGGGATGCTCTTTACCCCCCTATGAGGACTCTGATGCTGAAGAATCAATTCCTTCAGCCTCTCCTCCTGAGGATTATTCTTTTGGGGAAACTTTACATACTATGAGGGAGTATTTCCATTGGGAGGGCCAGGATTACTCAGAATCCAAGAAAAGGCTCAGAGACTTTCTTTTATTGCCTTAGCACAGGCTCCTTGCTATTCTGCCAGTGTTAGATATTGTGGATGATGTGTTCTCTGAATCCAGTTTAAATCCTGATTCTTTGCCCCCTGCTCCAGTCAAGCCAGACAGGTACTACAGAGTCCCTGACTCTCAAAAATTTCTTTATAAAAACCCTGTTGCTGACCCTGAAACTATTTCCCAGGGTCCCAAAGGGGGTAAAGGCTTCCACAGCTAAAAATCCAGTTCCCTCTGACAGGGATTTGAGAGCATTAGACAGATGGGGGAAGAAAGTTTACACTTCTGCATCTTTAGCAGTGAGGGCTTTAAATTGCCAGTTTCACATGCTTAAATACCAACAATATTTAATGTTTTTGTTAAAACGGAAAATGCTTACAAGTTCAGAACATCCTGACTATAAGGAAATGCAGGATTTATTGCATGCAGCTGAACAAGTGGGAAAATATACTCTGCAATGTGGTTTTGATTCATTAGAGGCTTCTTGTAGAGCAGCAGTTACAGGATCTGTGAAACGAAGGCATGCTTGGTTAAAAGAACAAGGTTTACCTGATCATGTTATGGCAACATTATTGGATGCTCCTTTACAGCAGGATATTTTATTTGGTGTTAAGGCAGAAGAGGTATTAAAGAAAATAGAGGATAAGACAAAATCTATGCAAAGAATGAAGTATTTCTTACAGGTGCAGCCACCAAGATTTAGCAGAAATTGGCCGTCCAAAAATTGGTCCTTTCCAATGTCAGACAGACCACAAAGAGGCAGATACAGATGCCCAAGAGGCAGATCTCAGCCCCAAGGTTCTTACAAACCATGACAGTGGGGTACTTAAACCCCAAAAGGAGGGGAAGACAAGTCACAACTTTATAGGAAACAGTCCCAATGACGTCCCCCTGCCAAGCACTTGCCTTTTGGAAGCTCCCTTAGCGGGAAAACTAGCACTTTTTTCACAAAATTGGCATATAATCACCCAAAACAAATGGGTTCTGAATATTGTGTCTCAAGGTTACAGGTTCCACTTTCACACTCTACCAAGGCTAAAAGGAATGCCAGACCTGCCACCAAATCAATGGGCAGAGGCACAAAAATAAATTACAGCCCTCATGGACATGAGAGCTATTCAAAAAGTGCCACAACAGGAACAAGGACAAGGATTTTACTCAAGACTTTTCCTGGTCCCCAGAAAGGACAAAGCCTGGAGACCCATACTGGACCTTTCTACTCTAAGTACTTACCTGGATGTTCTGAAATTCAAAATGTTGACTCTTTAGCAGCTTCTTCCCATGCTGGGCAAGAAGGCTTGGCTTGTTACTTTGGACCTCAAAGAGGCATACCTGCATGCCCCTATCAGACAAAATTGCAGAAGATGCCTCAGATTCATAACTGGTTCAATGTGTTACCAATTCTCTGCACTGCCCTTTGGCTTATCTACTGCGCCCATGGTCTTCACAAACTGCCTGGCACCAGTAATTGCATTTTGCAGACAAAAAGGAATTCAAATATATCCATACTTGGACGACTGCCTTATTCAAGCAGAGAGCAAGGACATTCTTCTAAAGCATCTGGCATTTGTAAAAAGATTGCTGATTTGCCTAGGGTACACAGTAAAGAAAAGAAGTCAAAACTAGTGCCCTCACAAGAGATAATATTCCTGGGTGCCAGCTTAAATACAACGGCCCAGATGGCTCATCTCACGCCAGACAAGCAAAGACAACTGACTCAGTACTTTCAATTGATGGCAACAAAAACCCAACTCCCTGGAAGAAAAATTCTGCAGGCCTTGGGGTTCATGGCATCCTGCATACTACTGATACCATATGCCAGACTGCATATGAGGAAATTACAATGGTACCTAAAAAGTTATGTTAAGTTGTCTATCTCGCCTTCATTCTTGCTGGTTGGGTTCGGAGCCGATCCTCGGCTCCGGCTCAGCCATCTTCTAAAGCTCGAGAGCTACAAACTGGCTCGAGGCCTCCCCATATCCCATGATGCCTAGCGCTGGATACCCAGATCTCGTTTGCCGCTTCTGCTGCGAGGTTGCTCTACTGGCTCAGGTTGTATAAAACTTCTATATTGTCTTTTTTTCTGTCACAATTTAATAAATTTTTACAGTAGAATTATCGTTTAGTTATTTCCCTTATTTTGTATAAGTTTTTGTAGCTGAATCCTTGTCTTTTCTCTTCAGAGACTCGTTTTACTTGGAGAGTTTCCCCTCCCCCTTCTACTTCTCCCTTTTTCCTCTAAGGTTTTCCGTTTAAGTTAGAGGATAACCTTATCTCTAGGTGTCCGTTTGAGTTGGGATAACCTTTTTCTTTTTCCTTAAAAAAAAAAAAAAACTTTTCTTATTATCACTGTTAGTTTGGCTATACTTATTACAGTTGTTGGTGTATTGTCAGTTCCGGTAGCTTGTAGTGTATTGTTGTTGTGTTAGTACCTTAACCTTTGTGTGAGTGTGTTTTTTCCTTTGGGCTTGCCTGTCAATATGTCCAAGGATCCTAAGCCGTCCGGAGTCAAGAAGTGTTACTCATGCTGTCAGAAGATGTCTCTGACAGATGGTCACACTTCTTGTGTTTACTGTCTGGGCGCCGTGCACCTGCAGGACTCTTGCTCCATTTGCCATGCGTTCAGTCCAAGAGTCCTGCAGGAGCGCAAAAATAAATTGATCCTTAGAGGTTTACTTAAACCTCAAGATTCACCGGCTAAGGCTCAGCCTGTGAAATCTTCTAAGGCACCTAAACCGTCGGCTCCCAGTTCGGAGCCATCTGGTGAATCTCTACCTTCCATTTCGGCTCCGGCTGGAGACGATGCTCCTCCCTCCCAGTCGGCTCCGATACGCTCTTTGGAGCCTTCTGAGAGTCGAAAAAGGTCCAGATCTCCCTCCAGTTCACTCTGCTCTGAGATTGCCTTTGCTCCAATCGGAGCGTAGTCATCGCTCATCACACTCTTCTCAGTCCTCAAGACTTTCAGACCATGACTTGGAAAGAGTGGTCAGTAGACTGCTAAAATCGCAGGCCCTGGCTAAAATGTTGTCCAGCCCCCCCTCACCAGGGGTTGGCTCCGTCCATGTCTGCAGATATTCCTCCTCTGACTCACCCTTTGAGCTCGGAGCCGGAGTTCGTGGGGCTTCGAGTCATGGAACCGTCTGCTCCGATACCTGCTCCTTCGGTTCTGTCGTCGGCTCCGATCACTTCCATGGTTCTATCCTTGGAGGGATCTGGGCGTCGGGACTGCCTTGTTGGCTCCGAGGAGGCGAGTGGCATCGGACCCTTGTCCGACCCCGCTCTCCCACTCGGAGCCTAGTCTCGGATGAGTTCGGCTCCCACATCAGCCTCAGAGCCTTCCCCCTCTGTACGGGGAGGGATTCTGATTTCTTCTGAACCGGATCCCTCTCTCCGTTCCGATCGGGATGCCTTCAAGGTGATGAGGAGTGTTCTGGCGCCTGAGCCAGTGCCACGATCGACCCCCTCGGCTCCTTTCCTTATGGTGCCTGCGTCGGCCTCTGCCTTTCTTCCAGACCCCAAGCGTGGGGATCCAGCGCCCCAGGACACCCCTTTGGGTGTATTTTCCTCTTCCAAGGCCTCCCCTGATCATTCAGGGGAGCCACCTCGTAAGAGGAAATGCAAGAGGAAGCATGTTGACTCCCCTGAGTCTGTCACATCAGATACCGACTTAGAGGATTCGGAAGGGTCCCTGAGGTCCCCCTCTGAAGATGTCTACTTCTCAGACATCCTTGAGATGCTTAGAGGGGGAACTGGACTGCCCTAAGCCCTTCCGAGAATGAGTCTGTATTCCTGGATGCGTTTGGATCCCGACCTTCCACCTCCTGGGTGTCTCCACCTTTCGACCCACTGATGTCTGTGGTGGCTCGGAAGGCGTGGTCAGCTCCAGACACAGTGGAACCGACCCCAAGAAGACCAGCAAAATTCATTACTGCACCACAGGACAAGTAATTTTTGACAGTGTCCCCGTTGATGCCGTGGTGGTAGTGGCAGCCACGAAGAAGGAGTTGGCTGAAACTTCATCTGTTCATCCCCCTAACAAGGAGTCTAGGACGATAGGCAGATATGGGAAGTGGATGTTTTCTTCAGCGACTTTTACCATGAAGTCTCTGAATTACATGTGCCACTTTACTCATCTACAGAACAATCTCCTTAAAGAGTTTGGAGATATCCCTCAAGATCCATCAGCCAAGGGGGCCCAGGCCAAGGTTGCCTCCCAGCTGGCGACTCTTAACTCAGTGGTTAACTCCTCCATGAGGCTCATTTCTTATGCAGCCGATGGAGTGAGTAGAGCCGCAGGCGTCACTCTGAGGAGACACACTAGGATGCGGCTTTGTAACTTTGCGGAACCTTTCAGAGCGTCTTTCACCAACACCCCCTTTTGATGGTTCCTCTCTCTTTGGATCTCAGGTGAAGGACACCCCTACCAGGTGTGAACAGGAAGGCAAGACTCTCTGCTGTAGGGGTCCGTTTTTCCACCCCTTCCAGACCATATCTCAAGGGGCAGAAGAGTGGAAAGATGTGGTTCCGGAAATCCCAGGGAGCCCTGCCTGACACACGTGGTGAGTTTCCCTCCAGGGGCAGAGGGATCAATAACAGACGCTGCCCTCGTGGCAGAGGGGGTCTGCAAAATCAGGGCAGCAGAGGATCTTTCTCTGACAAGCCCTTCCAGCATCCCTGAAGGGTTGCCCGGCTGTCCACCTCTGGAGGCAGTCGGTGGAAGATTATCGCTGTACCAAAGAGCCTGGCAAGACGTAACACAAGACAAATGGGTACAGCCTGTTATATCCGGAGGTTACAAAATTCCCTTCGTTTGCGCACCATTCTTGCCGAATAAGTCCCTTCCAGATGTTCCACCCAATCTAAGGGATCAAGCAGTTCAGGAAGTTACAAAACTGCTAAGAAAAAGGGCCAGCCAGCAAGTCCCAGCAGACCAGCAAGGATCCGGAATTTACTCAAGGTTCTTTTTATTACCAAAAAAGACAGGGGACTGGAGACCCATTTTGGATCTCAGCAGACTAAACAGGTCATTACAAAGAACCAAATTTCGGATGGTCACGCTACAGTCCATTTTACCCTTCCTGGGTCTGGACAATTGGATGTGCTCCATAGATTTTCAGGATGCGTACTACCACATCAAAATGGACAGGCGCTCCAGAAGATTCCTGCGTTCCGGCTGGGAGCCAGCCATTATCAGTTCAGAGCTCTGCCCTTTGGTCTCACCACAGCCCCCAGGGTGTTCAAATGTATGGCTGTAGTTACCGCTCATCTGAGACGGCAAGGATTCCCAGGTGTTTCCGTATCTAGACGACTGGCTCCTCACTGCTACCACCAGGCATCATCTTCTGCAAGCCAGAGACTATACCATACAGATGTTTCAGACTAGGTATCACTATAAATTTCAAAAAATCTGCTTTGTTGCCTTGTCAGTCTATCACCTTTATAGGAGCAAACTTAAATACAAAAGACAGGTCAGCCAGCCAGCCTTCCACCAGACAGGGTGTTAGTCATTCAGAAGCATGTCCAGGTCTTGTTAGGTTGCATGAGAATTCAAGCCAGGTTCGTACTTCAAACCCTAGGTCTCATGGCAGCGGCAGTCATACTCGTCCCTCTGGCCCGTTTCCACATGAGGATTCTCCAGTGGCTCCTTTTCACCCAATGGTCCTTTCAGCAGCTTCCCATGTCTCACATGATTATCATTACAGAAGCATGCAAAAAGCACCTTGCGTGGTGGATGGTCTCCCCATCAGTACCCCTGGGCAGACCATTTGTACTTCCCCCTCCAGTTGCTATGGTAACCACTGATGCCTCCCTGATCGGGTGGGGAGGGGGCATTATCAAGGCAGAACAGTCCAAGGCACTTGGCAGCCTCAGGAGTACCATCTGCACATAAACGCCTTGGAGATGAGAGCCGTGCTTTTAGGATTGCAAGCTCTTCAGAACTCTCTTCCTACCAGGACAGTTGCAATTCAAACGGACAGTATGTCAGTTGTATGGTACATCAACAAGCAGGGCGGAACCAGGTCCTACCCCCTATGTCGAGAAGCACTCAGACTCTGGCAGCGGGCGATCTCTTCCCAACGGTTTCTGACTGCAACGCATATCCCTGGGAAATCCAATGTCATAGCAGACAGGCTGAGCAGAGCTATTATGATGCCTCATGAGTGGTCTCTGAATCAAGTAGTGACGGACCAAATCTTCCGCAAATGGGGGCATCCTTGCTGCGACCTCTTTGCCACCCCCTTCAACAGCAAGTGCAGCAACTTCTTCTCTCTCCTTCCACATCCAGAGTATTCCTCCAGAGACGCTGTAGTCCACGATTGGCCTCAGGGACTTCTACATGCATTTCCCCCGTTTCCTTTAATTCCCAAGCTGATACAGAAAGCTACCGTATTGGGTTGCAAAATGATCCTCATTGCCCCGTACTGGCCTCTACAAATATGGTTTCCTTTCCTGCATCATTACTTTATCGAGAAGCATTGGAATCTGGATCCAATTCCAGACCTTCTGATCCATCAATCGGGCGGGCTGCATCACTCCCTACAATCTCTCAAGCTCACAGCTTGGTTTCTCCACTTCCAACCGTAGCCAGGCTTCCGGATATCTCCCAATCAGTGCGTGAAATAATTTTATCATCGCACAAGTCTACCACTAGGAAAAACTTACGCTAGTAAGTGGAAATGTTTTTCTTCCTGGGCAGAGGCTAAGAATATAGATCCTTTTTCAGCCCCTGTTCACCACATCTTGGAATTCCTCACGGAGCTTTTTCATGCTGGCTCCGCTTCGGCTACAATTAGAGTGCAGTTAGCCGCAATCTCCAATTTTCACATTGGCCGTTCAGAAAATAGTATAATGTCTCATAAGCTTTGTAAGGCCTTCCTCAAAGGAACCACTCTGCTCAGGCCCCCGGTTAGAGATCCTCCACCCCCGTGGGATCTGAATTTGATTCTTGCCTCTCTAATTTTACCCCCCTTCGAACTGGCAGCTTCCTGTTCATTGAAGTTTTTATCGTGGAAAACACTTTTTCTGGTAGCAATCACTTCAGCCAGATGAGTTTCCGAGCTGCAGGCTGTTTGTACACGTTCCCCCTACCTAGTGTTCCACAGACAGGGTTGCTCTTAGGACTAATCCATCCTTCCTTCCTAAGGTCTTTACTGAGAACAACTTGAATCAGTCCATTGACCTTCCTGTGTTTTTTCCCAACCATTCCAACACGGCTGAATATAAGTTACATCAGTTAGATGTTCACAGACAACTGCGTTTTTATTTGCACAGGACTAAGGCCTTCAGAAAATCAGATCAGCTTTTCCTCTTTTATGCAGAGGGCAAACAAAGGTATACCAGTATCAAAAGTAGCTTATCCAGGTGGCTGACTTCTATCATTACTTTTATCTATCAGCTGAAGAATAAACAATTGCCTGTTAAACCAAAAGGGCACTCCACCAGAGCATTAGCCACTTCGGTTGCTTTTCAGGCTAGGTTGCCCATGGAATCTATTTGTGCAGCAGCTACGTGGGCAAGCCGTCATACTTTCATCTCGCATTATAAATTGGACGTGATTTCCAGGAGCAGAGCTGATTTTGGTTCCACTGTTCTGAAGAGTCTGTTCCATTGAGCCACCCAGGATATTAGGTGCTTAGGGACACTGTCCCAACCAGCAAGAATGAAGGCGAGATAGACAACTTAACATAAAGAAGTTATGTACCTACCATAACGTTCCATGTTAGTTGTCTCCTCTCGCCTTCTTTCTTGCGTTCCCCCCCCTCCATCCCCCTATCCTACTAGACCGAGAAGAGTTTTCTCTATAATATTGCTCAGGCTGAGCTTTCCCTGGCTATCCCACTCTACCTAGTGGTCTTTATAGTTGGGCTTATGTATGATAAGGATAGGATTCCTTCATTATTTGTCTGCTGTTAGTGTTACCAAATGAGATCTGGGTATCTAGCCCCAGGCATCATGGGATATGGGGAGGCCTCGAGCCAGTTTGTAGCTCTCGAGCTTTAGAAGATGGCAGAGTTGGAGCCGAGGATCGGCTCCGAACCCAACCAGCAAGAAAGAAAACGAGAGGAGACAACTAACATGGAACGTTATGGTAGGTACATAACTTCTTTTTTGGACTCAACACTGTCACAGTTTGGAAGCAGTAATACCACTTATTCCCTGCCTACAACAGGTGTTTCAGTGGTGGGCACAGGCATGTCACCTCAACAAGGGACAGCCTTTCACTCTACCCAGAGTCAGGCAGACACTAACAACAGATGCTTCGAATTACTCCTGGGGAGCACACATGGCAGGAAAATGTATTCAGGGCAAGTGGGCCGCAGACCAAATGCATCTTCACATCAATCAAAAAGAGATGCTAGCTGTACAAAATGCCCTAACAGCTTTCAAGGACCTTCTGCATCCAGGACAACTATTACTAAAGACAGACAACACCACAGTTATGTGATACATAAGCAAGGGGGGTACTCATTCTTATCCCCTCTGCAGACAAGCCGTGACATTGTGGAACACAGCTCTAACCTATCAAGTTCATCTGCAAGCACAATTCCTGCCAGGAAAGAAAAATACTCTGGCAGACGACTTAAACAGAAACATCATGGATCCTCACGAGTGGAAATTAAATTCACAAGTATTCAGCATAACACAAAAATGAGGGAGCCCAGACATAGATCTTTTTGCCTCCCCAATGAATTGCCAACTACAGAATTTCTGCACAAGGACTTGCCACACACAAGCATGGAAAGTGGATTCTCTCTCGTTCAGCTGGAAAAGCCTAAAAGTTTATGCCTTCCCACCACTGCCTCTCCTTTCAAAGGTAATCCTAAAAGCCAGACAAGAAAAGCCAAAAATGATCCTGATTGCCCCAGACTGGCCACGCCAGCACTGGTACCCAGTCTTAAACAACTTAGCTCAAGGCCCACCATGGATTTTACCTCAAATTCCGCATCTTCTGACTCAAGAAAACAATCAGATCCTGCACAGCCAGCTCAAAACCTTAAACCTGGCTGCATGGCAGATTCCTTAGTCAAGCAGACAACACCTCTCTCTAAAGCTGTTATGGATGTCATTTTGGAGGCCAGGAGGCCTAGCACCAGGAAATCCTACTCGGAAAAATGGAAAAGATTCTGTGCCTGGAACCAGGCTCAAAGCTTTGACCCTCTTGTACCAAATATTCCTCAGATATTACAATACTCAACTGAGATGCTGGACAAAGGCCTATCCTTTTCATCCATTAAGATCCACGCCTGTGCCATCTCGGCTCATTACAACACAGATCCTCCTATTTTCTCTCATCCTTTGCTAAAACAGTACCTCAGAGGGGCTAAAAACATAAAACCGCCCCGGAGAACACCAACTTGGGACCTCAATTTTGTCTTGGAAAAACTAACTTTACCTCCTTTTGAGCCAGCCAATTCAGCAGAATTAAAATGTCATGGAAAACTGCTCTGCTTCTGGCAATAACCTCACCACGAAGAGTCTCAGAGTTACAGGCACTAATGGCAGTGGAGCCTTTCATCATTTTTCACCAAGACAGGGTTTCTTTAAGAAGAAACCCTTCATTTATGCCAAAGGTGGTCTCCAGTGTGGCTCTTAACCAAACTATTCACTTGCCAACTTTTTATCCAAATCCCTAGAATAAAGGGGAGAGACTTCTGCCACCCCAAATCCTCTATAGAACCAGCCATCCTACCTCAGCTTTGGGATTCAACCCAAGTGTAATGACTGCAGCAGTGAAACACAATGAACATAGTACAGATGTTCTTCATCTCACATTGCTGCAGTCCTTACTTATGGGTAGTCCGCTGTCCTCGGTCGGCCCGAATACCAAAGTATTAGGCTGACGTCGGTCATGGGTGCCTAGATCTGACATCAGAGCGTCAGGGTATAAAGGCGCATGACCGACGTCATATCCTCAGTCTTTTTTGCCGCATGGTCCGATGCAGAAGCAGCGTTGCAAGTGCCGCTCGCGCTCTGAAATTTTTCGCTTTGGAGTTTCAGACAGATACCAAGTTGGGCTAAGTACCCGTTGGGAATAATTTTGTTTTTTCTTGCCTCAGTTACTTACCGGATGTCAGAAAAAGTGAATAATTGTATTTCTTGTGGGAAACAGATACCGCATAGGGATTACCACTCGCTTTGTATTCCTTGTTTGGGACCGGAGCACGACGTAGTCGGGTGTCGGTTTTGTGCTAGGTTTAATAAGCGCACTGTAAAACGGAGGTTAGATTGCGCTAGGTTAGTCTTTGGCAGGAGGTGTAATTATAATATGCCGTCGGATGTTCCGACGCCCGCTTCTACTAAGAAGCGCAAAGACAAATCTTTAAAGCCTAGGCAGGATGATTCATCCGTTTCGGACGCCGGACCTTTAGAAGCTACAGCTGAACAGGTGGATCCGGCTGAAGTTTCTGTTGAGTCCCAGGGGGAAACTTTGATTTTACAAGATGTGGCCTCTCAGGAGGCAGGTCAGGCTGAAGGGGCCTCTCAGGTTACTATTCTCCCTTCTATGCCTAAGGTAGTTAGGTCTTCTGCTACTGTTTCTAAGGCTTCTTCTAAGGGCAGGTCTGTTTTGCCTTCCTCTGGTGTCAGTTCTGGTTCTTCAGGGTCTGTGCCTAAAAAGCACATGCTTAAAATGGCAGAGGATTTGATTACTTTAATTAGAGGTTCTATGCCCCCTCCTGATAAAAGGTCCAGGATGGAGCCAGAGTTGGAAAGTTTGGAGCAGGCCTCAGATGATTCTGAGTCTTCTGCTGAGGACATTCAAGATTTCCCTCCTTATTCTGATTCTGATGCAGAGGATTCCACTCCTTCTGCTTCTCCTCCAGAGGATTTTTCATTTTCAGAAACTCTGCATTCCATGAGGGAGCATTTTAAGTGGGAAGGACAGGATTACTCTGATTCACGGAAGATACTTAGGGAGTTCTTGTTTTTACCACAGCATAGACCCTTAGCTATACCTCCGGTTTTGGATGTTGTTTCAGATGTTTTCTCGGAAGCCTCCCTTAATCCAGATTCTGTGCCTCCTGCCCCAGTTAAACCGGACAGTTATTACAGGGTGCTTGAGGCTCATAAATATCTGTATAAGAGTCCTAGGGCGGACCCAGAAACTATTAGTCAGGGGCCTAAGGGTGTTAGAGCCTCTGTTGTTAAGAATCCGGTTCCTCTGGATAAGGAAGCTAGAGCTTTGGATAGATGGGGTGAGAAGGTGTATACCTCTTCTACTTTAGCAATGAGAGCTTTGAACTGCCAGTTTCATATGTTGAAGTATCAGAATTTCCTCCTTTCACAGCTAAGATCTAAAGTGGATGCTTTGGCAGAGGGCATAGAGTGTAAAGAATTGCAGGATTTAGTGCATGTTTCTGAACAGGTGGGTAAGCACTCTTTGCAATGTGGTTTTGATGCTTTACAGGCTTCTTCTAGGGTGGCTGCCACTGGTTCAGTTATTCGTAGGCACGCCTGGCTTTAGGATCAGAATTTGTCTGAACATGTTAAGTCTAGAATTCTGGATGCCCCTTTACAGTCTGAAGTTTTGTTTGGTCCTCCTGTGGAGTCAGTCTTAAAGAAAATGGAAGACAAGGCTAAGTCTATGCAGACTGTTAAAGATTTTTTGCAGGTACAACCTCCAAAGTTTAGTAGAAATTGGCCTACTAAGGGGTGGACGTACCCTTCTTCTGATTCTGTCTAGGGGTAGATCTAGGCGTGGTAGGGGCAGAGCTCAGAGTACCTTCAGGCCGAGACAATGGAGTTCGCCTGCTCAATCTGCTGGTGAGGGCAGGGGCCAGTCCTTTCGTAAACAGGCCCAATGACCTGCATTTTCAGCTGCCAGATTCTTCTTGCCTGGCAGCTCCTTTGGGAGGAAAGTTGGCTCTTTTCAAGCAAGAAAAGGACGAACTTCTTCATCATCTACAGTATGTGATGGCAGTGTTAAAATGCCTAGGGTATTCTGTGAACGAAACAAAGTCCAGTCTAGTACCCTCTCAGGACATGTGCTTTCTGGGTGTGAGACTGAATACAGCTTCCCAGATGGCTTTTTTGACCCCGGACAAACAAAGAAGCCTTTCTCTTTATTTCCATCAAATGTCTCTACGGTCCAGGCTGACTGCAAGGACAGTCCTTCAAGCCTTGGGGTTCATGGCATCTTGTATTCTGGTGCTTCCCAATGCCAAATTGCATATGAGGAAGCTTCAATGGTATCTCAAAAATGTATGGACACAGCACTGCCAAGATCTAGACACTGTCATTCAGATAATTCCTTGCATTCAGAAGGAGTTTTTGTGGTGGGCTCAGGAATGTCACCTAAACAAGGGACTCTCTGTGACCCGGCCAGAGGCGAGTCAGATTCTAACGACAGATGCCTCTGACAAGGCTTGGGGAGCACACCTCAATGGAAAATGGGTGCAAAACACGTGGCCTGTCAAACTCCAACATTTGCATATCAACTTGAAGGAAATGTTAGCAGTCCAGTTTGCATTGATGGCTTTCAAAGATTTACTTCACCCAGGGCAGGTGTTGATTCAAACAGACAACACTACTGTCATGTGGTACATCAACAAGCAAGGGGGAACCCATTCTTACCCTCTTTGCAGGCAAGCGATGATTCTGTGGGAAACTGCTCTCAATCTACACCTCAATCTTCAGGCAAGGTTTCTCCCAGGAGCACAGAACTCCTTAGCAGATGTGTTGAGCAGACAAATAGTGGATCCTCAAGAGTGGAAATTGGATCCTCATGTATTTCAAAAGTTGACAGTGTTATGGGGAACTCCAGACATAGATCTGTTCGCTTCTCCACTAAATTACCAGTTGCCAAAGTTTTGCACAAAAATGTTTCATCACACAGCTTGGAAGGTGGACGCTCTATCATTCAGTTGGAACAATCTGCATGTATATGCCTTTCCACCTCTGCCTCTTCTTCCCAAAGTACTTTTGAAGGTCAGACAAGACCAGCCAACCATGATTTTGATAGCACCGGATTGGCCTCGACAACACTGGTACCCACTACTGAGGAGTTTAGTACGAGAACCTCCATGGCCTCTGCCTTTGATTCCGCACCTTCTGTCACAAGAGGACAGTCACTTCCTTAATGTCAAGATTCAGTCTCTGCATCTAACAGCCTGGCATATTCTGTTTTAGACTCTGGAGGGTCTCAGCTTCCACAACAAGTTTTGAATGTTATTTTGGAGGCCAGGAGGCCTAGTACCAGGAAAGTTTACGCTGATAAATGGAGGAGATTTTTTATTTGGAGCAAAGGGAAGGACTTTGATGTCTCCAAACCTGATTTAAGTGTTGCTCTTCAATATCTTCCTGAATTATTGGACAAGGGTTTGTCTTTCTCCTCGATAAAGGTCCATGCTGCAGCCATTTCTGCTCACTATGATTGTGACCCTCCTTTATTCTCTCATCCTTGGTTTAAGCAATTTCTTAGAGGGGCAAAGAATATAAGACCCCCACGTAGAGCTCCTACTCCTGCTTGGGATCTCAATTTTGTGTTGGAAAAACTTACTCTACAACCTTTTGAGCCTGCAGCTACTGCCGAGTTAAAGTATTTGTCATGGAAAACTGCTTTTTTGTTGGCCATTACCTCTGCAAGAAGGGTTTCTGAATTACAGGCCCTCATGGCAGTGGAGCCTTTCCTGATTTTTCATAAGGATAGGGTATCTTTGCGTACTAATCCTTCCTTTATGCCTAAAGTGGTTTCTAGTGTGGCCTTAAATCAAACTATTCATTTGCCTACTTTTTATGCAAACCCCCAAAATAGAGGGGAGAAAATTTTGCATACTTTGGATATTGAGCAGAACCAAGGAGTTCAGACAGTCTCAGCAGTTGTTTGTTTCTTTTGCTTTGGGTTCACAGGGTAAACCTGTTTCAAAACAAACTATTTCTAAATGGATTGGGTTTTGTATTTCTTTCTGTTATTCCCATCATGGTAAGGAGATTCCTGCTGGAATCAGGCCTCATTCCACTAGGGCTACTGCTACTTCTACGGCCTTTCTAAGGGGGGTAGCTACAAAAGACATTTTGGAGGCAGCTACTTTGAGTTCAGTGCATACTTTTTCTAAACATTACCACCTTCCTCTTTATTCTAAGTCTAGGGCTGGATTTGCCACTGCAATTTTACAGGGCATTTTAGCGGCCCCTAATGCTTTATGATTTTTACCATCCTCCCTTTCCCGTTGCTTTGGGATTCTACCCATAAGTAAGGACTGCAGCAATGTGAGATGAAGAACATAGTGCAGTTTTGTACCTACCATAAATGTAGATGTTGGAAGATCCACATTGCTGCAGTCCAATTTACCCTCCCTCCTTCCCCACTGTACTTTGACATGGTGCTATGCTTTAGGTGATGGTTGTTGTTGGGCATGTTTTTGGGAGGTATTCTGTTTTTGGCTGTGGCCTTTCTGGTTTGGCCTTCTGACATCTGGGGCAAGAAAAGACTGAGGATATGACGTCGGTCATGCGCCTTTATACCCTGACGCTCTGATGTCAGATCTAGGCGCCCATGACCGACGTCAGCCTAATACTTTGGTATTCGGGCCGACCGAGGACAGCGGACTACCCATAAGTAAGGACTGCAGCAATGTGGATCTTCGAACATCTACATTTATGGTAGGTACAAAACTGTACTTTTTGTACCTACCATAAATGTAGATGTTAGTGTATTCACTGCTGCAGTCCAGGTTACCCTCCCTCCATCCCCTCTTTCTTAGCTGGGACTTACCTATACCTTTCTACCCTATACTACCTATGTGGTGTATTTGCTGGTAACTGAAGGTTTTGGTTTTACCTTTTCTGTATGTTTTATTAGCAATATGTATTGCCTACCTATTTGGGGGCACCTGACATCTGGGGCAAGAAAAACTGAAGAAAATGGCATCTGCTGCATCTTACATACCCCTGGCGCACTGACGTCAGGGAGGAAGCGACAGCAACCAATGCCGGACCAAGACTTTGGAACTCTGGCCGACTGCGGTACCGCCTGACGGCAGGATAACCCAAGTGTAATGACTGCAGCAGTGAATACATTTGAACATGTACATTTATGGTAGGTACAAAACTGTACTTTCTCTTTGGTATCCTGTGTGCCAGTTAGTTTCTTCACTGGGGTTGTGCTATATTTTTGTATATCCCTAGTTTCAGATATTGTTGTTAGTGCTTGTAGGCGCCTTTGCGTGTAGTTTAGACTGTGTGTGCATTAGTTCATATTAGATAGTTTCTCAGTATTCTTAGATTAAAATAAATAGATTAAAATAAATAGTTTTGCTTATTGGATTTGCAGTTAGAACGTTTTTTTTTTTTTTTACCTGCGTTCTCTTGTTTTGCATTATTAGAGATAGTATTTCTTCTCTGGTGTGTGTGTGATTCTTTCCTTTCTAGGTCCGTTTTAGTTAGAGGACCTAGATTTTCTTCCTTTGTCTACCAGGGCTAGGCCTGTTTAAGTTAGAGGACCTAGTCCTTGTGGTTATGTCTTTGTTGGTACTTTAAGGGCTAGGCCCATTTAAGTTAGAGGACCTAGACCTCCTCCTTTCCCTTCTCTGTGTGTCTGATTGCAATCTTCTGTGAGATGTCCAAGGAGGTCAAGGATTATAAGCCACCTGGCTTTAAAATGTGTGTTAAATGCTTTCAGAAGATGTTCATCGTGTTTCATTGTTGCAGTCATTACTCTTGGGTTATCCTGCTGGCAGTCTACCCTCAGTCGGCCAGAATTCCAAAGTCTAGGTCTGGCGTCGGTTGCTGTCGCCTCTTCCCTGACGTCAGTGCACCAGGGGTATAATAGATGCTGCCGACGCCATTTTCTTCAGTCCTTTTTCCTGCGCGGTGCCCGAAGCAAAAGCAGATCGCAAGTGCCGGTCGGCCGACTCCTGAGATTTTTAAATCCGAATTTCAGAACCGAAGTCTTAACTAAAGCTAAGTAACCCCGTTGGGGAAACTTTTTTTCTTGCTCCAGACCGATGTCAGAAAAAGTTAACAATTGTATTTCTTGTGGGAAGCAAATACCTCATAAGGATTTTCACTCTTACTGTATTCCTTGCCTAGGCCCTGATCACAACGTTGCTAGCTGTCGGTTTCATGCTAGATTTAACCAACGCACTATCAAGCGTCTGTTCGATTTTGCATTCCATTACTTTGGCCGAAGATTTAATTATATAATGCCATCGGACCAGCCGACAACCGGAGTTTACAAAAAACGCAAGGAAAAGGATAGCCATCCGAGGTCCAAACCTGGTGACGAGGCCTCTGCTAGGCCAGTCGCCGGTTTACCGGTTCTCAGCGAGGCGCTTTCGCTGCCCCTGGCGTCCGCTACCTCAGAGCCACAGGCCGCTTCTGACTCCCACGTGGAGCTAACTGGGCCTCTGGATACTCAAGGTATTGGACACTGAGATCATTCCCTCAGATGGGTCTAGAGCTGCTGAGCAGGCATCTGCTTCTGAGGGTGTCTTCAGACCAACACAATTCTATATTAAGCCATCTTCAGCTTCAAAGACTAAAGCAGCTCTAAAGACAAGGAAACAAGTACAGCATTCTCCTACACAGACTTCCATGCCTAAAAAACAGATGCTCAAAATGGCCGAAGATCTAATTACTTTGATCAGGGGCTCCCATCTCCCTCCTGATAAGAGGTCTAGGCAAGAGACAGAGTATGATTCTTCTGATCAGGTTTCCATTTCCTCTGATTCCTCTTCTGAACAGGATTACTCCATGCTTCCCTATGAGGATTCTGATGCTGAAGAATCCATTCCTTCGGCCTCTCTTCCTGAGGATTATTCTTTTGGGGAAACCCTGCATACTATGAGGGAGCATTTCCACTGGGAGAGCCAAGATTATTCTGAATCTAAGAAAAGGCTCAGAGACTTTCTGCTACTTCCTCAGCACAGAACCCTTGCTATTCCAACTGTTCTAGACATTGTAGATTATGTATTTTCAGAGTCCGGCCTGTCCCCTGACTCTTTACCCCCTGCGCCTGCTAAGCCAGACAGATACTACAGGGTTCCGGATTCTCATAAATTCCTATATAAAAACCCCGCTGCTGACCCAGAAACTATATCTCAGGGTCCCAAGGGGGTTAAAGCTTCCACTGCAAAAACCCCTGTCCCCTCTGATAGGGATTCTAGGGCTCTAGTAGAATTCCAACAGATAGAATAACCAGTAAAACAGTCGAGACGAACTAAATCCACTTGCAGAACACAGGTTTATTGCTAGTAATTTTGTTAATTATTGTTATTAGGGCTCTAGACAGATGGGGGGAAAAGTCTACACTTCTGGTACCCTGGCTGGCTGTAAGGGCTTTAAATTGTCAGTTTTGTATGCTTAAATATCAGCAATATTTAATGTCACTGCTTAAACAGAAATTGTTGACAAATAATGAATGTTCAGAGAACAAGGAATTGCAGGATTTATTGCATGCAGCTGAACAAGTGGGAAAGCATACTTTGCAATGTCGTTATGATTCACTGGAGGCCTCTTGCAGGGACGCAGTTACAGGTTCTGTGATTAGAAGGCATGCTTGGTTAAAGGAACAGAATCTGCCTGATCATGTTAAAACAAAATTTTTAGATGCACCTTTACAGCATGACACTTTGTTTGGCACTAAAGCAGAAGAGGTGTTGAAAAAAAATGGAGAATAAAGCAAATCCATGCAGACAGTCAAGGATTTCTTACAGGTACAGCCACCCAGGTTTAGCTGGAACTGGCCTTCTAAAAAATTGGTCCTTTCCAGTGTCAGACAGACCACGAAGAGGTAGATACAGGCGTCCCAGAGGCATATCTCAGCCCCAAGGCTCATACAGGCCTAAACAATGGGGTACTCCTACCTCCAAGAGCGGAGAAGAGAAATCACAACCTTACATGAAACAGTCCCAATGACTTTCCTCTACCAGGTCCAAGCCCTTTTCTTTTGGCAGCCCCCTTAGGGGGAAAACTAGCACTTTTTTCATCAAATTGGCAAATGGGTCCTGAACATAGTGTCCCAAGGCTACAGGTTCCATTTTCACACTCTACCAAGGTCAAAAGGTATGCCAGACCTGTCACACAATCAATGGGCAGAGGCACAAAAACAAATTACAGCCCTCATGGACATGAGGGCCATTCAGCAAGTACCACAACGAGCAGGGGCAAGGATTTTACTCCAGACTTTTCCTAGTACCCAGGAAGGACAAAACCTGGAGACCAATTCTGGACCTGTCTATACTAAATACGTTTCTGGAAGTTCCAAAATTCAAGATGTTGACTCTACAACAGCTACTGCCCATGCTGGGCATAGAAGGCTTGGCTCGTAACTTTGGACCTAAAAGAGGCATACCTGCATGTCCCAATCAGACAATCTTGCAGAAGATACCTCAGATTCATAGCTGGCTCAATGCATTACCAATTCTCTGCACTGCCCTTTGGCTTATCTACTGCACCCAGGGTCTTCACAAAATGCCTGGCACCAGTAATTGCGTTTTGCAGACAAAAAGGAATTCAAATATATCCCTACTTGGACGACTAATTCAAGCAGAGAACAAAGACATTCTTCTAAAGCATCTGGCGTTTGTAAAATGATTGCTAATTGGCCTAGGGTACACGGTAAACGAAATCAAAACTAGTGCCCTCTCAAGAGATAATATTCCTGGGTGCAAGCTTCAATACCACTGCCCAGATGGCTTATCTCACACCAGACAAAAAAACAACTGACGACTTACTTCAATAAATTGGCAACAAAAACCCACTTATCTGCAAGGAAAATCCTCCAGGCCTTGGGTTTCATGGCATTCTGCATTCTACTAATTCCATATGCCAGACTGCATATGAAGAAACTACAATGGTATCTAAAAAGTGTTTGGACTCAGCATTGCCACAGCCTGGAGACAGTAATTACCCTCATTCCCTGTCTGCAACAGGAGTTTCGATGGTGGGCAGAAGCCTGTTACCACAACAAGGGTCTGCCATTCAGTAATTGCACTCATTCCCTGCCTGCAACAGGAGTTTCGATGGTGGGCAGAAGCCTGTCACCACAACGAGGGTCTGCCATTCAGTTTACCCACAGCCAGACAGACACTGACAACGGATGCATCAGATTATGCTGGGGGGCCCATATGGCAGGAAAATGTATTCAGGGCACATGGCCTGCAAACTAGATGCATCTTCACATCAATCAAAAAGAGATGCTAGCTGTTCAAAATGCCCTGACAGCTTTCAAGGACCTGCTTCATCCAGGACAGTTACTGATCAAGACAGACAACACAACGGTCATGTGGTACATAAACATGCAGGGAGGTACACATTCCTACCCCCTCTGCAGACAAGCAATGACCTTATGGGACACAGCATTGGCTTTTCAAGTTCACCTGCAAGCACAATTCCTGCCAGGAAAAACAAATAGTCTGGCAGACGAACTAAGCAGAAACCTCATGGATCCCCACGAATGGAAACTGGATCCACAAGTCTTCAGCATGATGATAAGGAAATGGGGATGCCCAGACATAGATCTATTTGCCTCCCCTCACAACTGCCAATTGCAGAGGTTTTGCACACGGATTTTTCACAAGCAAGCATGGAAAGTGGACACCCTATCCTTCAGCTGGAAAAGTCTAAAAGTATATGCGTTTCCCCCACTGCCTCTCCTTCCCAGGGTACTCCTAAAGGTCAGACAAGAGAAGCCAAAAATTATACTGATTGCACCAGACTGGCCACGCCAGCACTGGTACCCAATCCTAAAGAGCTTGTCTCAAGGCCCAGCATGGATATTGCATTTGACTTCTCACTTGCTGACCCATCAAAACAATCGGATCCTGCACAACCAACTCAGGACCTTAAATCTGGCAGCATGACGGATAATGTAGCCATTCAGAACACTCCTCTTTCAAAAGCTGTTACGGATGTTATCTTGGAGGCCAGGAGGCCCAGTACTAGAAAATCATATGCAGAAAAATGGAAGAGATTCTGTGCTTGGAACCAGGAACAAGGCATTGATAAGTCTGTACCAAATATATCCCTCCGATTTTACAATACCTAACTGAGATGCTGAACAAAGGGCTTTCTTTCTCATCAATTAAGATTCATGCCTCTGCCATTTCAGCCCATTACAATACGGAACTACCTATTTTGTCTCCTACTTTAATAAGGCAGTAGCTCAGAGGGGCCAAAAACATTAGGCCTCCAAGGAGAGCACCAATTCCGGCCTGGGACCTCAATTATGTTTTGGAAAAACTCACACTGCCTCCTTTCGAGCCAGCATCAACAGCAGATATAAAATTCTTATCCTGGAAAACAGCTCTGCTCCTAGCAGTAACCTCTGCAAGGCGAGTCTGAGTTGCACGCACTCATGGCTGTGGAACCTTTCATCATTTTTCATCCAGACAGGGTTTCTTTGAGGACAAACCCTACTTTTATGCCTAAGGTGGTGTCCAGTGGGGCCCTCAACCAAACCATTCAGTTGCCTACCTTTTATCCAAGTCCACAGAACAAGGTTGAGAAAATTCTGCATTTTTTGGGCATACACAGGCAGTTACGCTTCTACTTGGACAGAACTAAAGCTTTCAGAAAGGCTGAGTAACGTTTAGTGTCATATGCTGCAGGATCACAAGGAAAGGCGATCTCAAAACAGACTATTTCTAAATGGATAGGCCATTGCATTAGGCCTCATTCCACCAGAGCAGCAGCCACTTCAGCAGCCTTCCTCAGAGGAGTACCAACCAAAAATATCTTGGAGACTGCAACTTGGGAGTTCAGTGCACACGTTCACAAAGCACTACCACTTACCGTTTTTCTTTAAGTCCACAGCAGGCTTTGCCACTGCAGTTCTGCAGAGCCTCATAGCCTCTCCTAATCCTATTTAGCCCAGCCACCCATCCTCAGCCTTGGGATTCAACCCAAGAGTAATGACTGCAACAGTGAAACACAATGAACATAGTACAGTTGTGTACCTACCATAAATGTAGATGTTTGAGTGTATTCACTGTTTCAGTCCAGGGTACCCACCCACCATCCCCCTTTTCTTTGCTGGGGCATATCTGCACTTCTCTATCCTATACAACCTATTTGGTGTATTTGCTTGTAGATGATGGAAATGTTATTTTTGTGCATGCATTTTTATTGGCATATTTTTCAGCCTACCAATTTGGGGGCACCTAACATCTGGGGCAAGAAAAACTGAAGAAAATGACGTCTGCTGCATCTTTTATACCCCTGGCGCACTGACGTCAGGGGAGAGGCGACAGCAACCTACACCGGACCTAGACTTTGGAATTCTGGCCAACTGAGGGTAGCCTGCCAGCAGGATAACCCAAGAATAATGACTGTAACAGTGAATACACTCTAACATCTACATTTATGGTAGGTACACAACTGTACTTTCTCCCACACGGTCTTCCAGGAGCTTATTGGAAGAAGATGTGGAGAGAGTAGTGCTGAGACTCCTGAAGTCATCTGCCTTAACTAAAATGTTGGCTCTGAGCCAGTCTGTTCCGGGGCCACTTGAGTCAGTTACCTCTTCTGTGATTCTTCCTCCTAGCCGTGCTGGTCTTTCGGAGCCAGAGTGTTAGGTACCGCTGGTGGAAACCTCTATTCCAGCTCACCTTGAGGTGGTTTGGTAGCAGAGTTCCGCTCTGACACGCACACTGTGCCGTCCGTGGTGTCTGAGAGCCGAAGCTCCCTGGTTGGCTCCGACAGGGATGCCAGGAGCCGAACCTCTTTGCTTCTGAGCCTTCCTCTCGGCGCGTCAGCTAGGGTGAGCTCGGACCCTACATTTGTCTCTGAGCCAATGGCTCTGGAACCGATGGCATCCTCTGTCTCCTCGGAGCTGTGGAGGTATTTAGAGCCAGAGAGGTCGGCATTTGAAATGAGTGTGCTGTCCTGATAATCAGCTCCTACCAAGGGTACCGACACTCTTCCCACTAGGGCACCTACTTCTGTTTCAGCACCTACTCCCTCTCTGGACAGCAGAGACGCGCAGCCTCTGGAACTACCGGCTGGTGGCCCCCATTCTTCCGAGACCTCCCCAGAATATCCTTTTGTGGAGCCCCCATGGAAGAGAACATGCAAGAGGAAGCATGTAGACTCCCAGGACGAGTCTCTTACCTTAGACACTGACCTCGAGGAGTCAGAAGATTCCCCCAAGTTGTCCTGTGATGTCTTCTTCGTAGACATCTTGGAGATCCTTAAGCAGAGGTTCTGACCCAATGTCACCCCCTCTGATAAGGAGTCGGTGTACCTGAAGGCTTTCGGGTAGCAACCTTCAGCCTCTTGGGTGTCTCCACCTTTCGACGAACTGTTAAAGCTTGTTAGTCGGAAGGTGTGGGATACTCCTGATGCCGTGGAGCCAGTACCCAGGAGACCAAATAAATTTCTGTAAGTTCCCAAGGAGAAGGAATTTTTGTCACAGGCTGTTCCCGTAGATGCCATGGTGGTTGCAGCGGCCACTAAGAAGGAGCTAGCGGAGACCACTTCTGTCCATCCGCCGAATAAAGAATCTCGAACGATTGACAGATATGGGAAGTGTATCTTTTCATCAACGGCATTTACTCTGAGATCGCTGAACTACCTCACACACTTTACGAGGCTTCACAGAAATCTCCTTAAGGAGTTAGGAGAGACTCTACAAGGTACTTACACTGAGGGAGTCCCTGAGAAGGTGCCTGCCCAGTTGTCCACCTTGAACTCTATTGTCAACTCGTCCATGAGACTCATCTCTTAGGCAGCCGATAAAGCGAGCAGAGCAGCGGGTTCAGGAATTTCCCTAAGGCGGCATTCCTAGATGCGCTTGTGTAATTTTGCGAAACCTTTCAAGTCTACCTTTACCAATGCCCCTTTCGGTTCCTCATTGTTTGGACCTAAGGTAAAGGACACACACACCTGGTGCGAGCAGGAAGAAAAAACACACACTGCCATGGGAGTACGTTTTACCATCCCTTCTAGACCATATCCTAAGGGTCAGAGAGGTGGTAAAATGTGGTTCACAAAAGTCCCAGAGGTTTTTCCAGGATGCACAAGGTGACTCCCCCTTCAGAGTCGGAGGAGGAGGAAATGGTAGATGTCGCCCTAGAGGCAGGGGGTGGACTGCAAAACCACGGAGGCCGTGATTCGTTTCAGGGCCGGCACTACCAGCGCTCCTGATGTGGGGCCCGTCTGTGCTTCTCTGGAGCCGGTCGGGGATCGCATTTCTTTGTATCCGGAAGCCTGACTAAGTATCACTCAAGACAGATGTGTACAAGGAAGTATCACCAGAGGTTACTCCATACCCTTTTCTCTGCCATTTCATGTTCCCAGGAAGTTCTTGGATATTCCACCCAATTACAGGGATCAAGCAACTGTGGAGGTCAACAAGTTTCTGGCAGTCCTCCAAACCATCCCCGCAAACCAAATAGGATTCAGAACTTACTCCAGATTCTTAAGTGCCAAAACGTACAGGGGACTGGAGGCCCATCTTGGACCTCAGCAAATTAAACAAATCCGTAAAGAAGGACAAGTTCCGGATGGTGACACTGCATTCTATACTTCGTTAATAGGGAAACAGACTTGGATATGCTCAATAGACCAAGATGCTTACTACCACATAAAAACGGACAGGGCATCGAGGAGTCTTCTACACTTCCGGCTGGGAGCCAGTCACTACCAGTTACTTGCTCTGCCCTTTGGTCTCACTACAGCCCCCAGGGTGTTCACCAAGTGTATGGCAGTAGTGACCGCTCATCTGAGATGTCGAGGATTCCAGGTGTTTCTGTATCTGGACGACTGGCTCCTGCCCCCCCCCCCCACCAGGCATCTACTTCTTTAGACTAGGGACGCTACTATTCTACTTTGTGCCCAATTGGGGATTACTCTCAGTTGGGAAAAATCTGCCTTATTGCCCTCTCAATTTGTGATTTTTATATGCGCAGAAATACACAGTAGCCATGTTGGCTCATCTTCCAGTAGAAAGGGCACAGAATCTGGTTCTTCAAATTCACAGTTTTCTCCCCCTCCGAAAAGTTAAGGCCAAGACTGTTCTGAAGCTTCTAGGGACCATGGCTTCTACCATACTACTAGTGCCGCTAGCCAGACTACACATGTGGATGCATCAGTGGCTCCTGTCATCCCAGTGGTCCTTTCAACAACGACCCTTAACTCATCACATTCTGCTGACAGACTTGCAAGAAGGACCTCATTTGGTGGATCAACCCAATCAGTTAACCACGGGCACTCCATTTGTCCCTCGCCAACCCATTGCCACTGCGACCACGGATGCTTCCCAGATAGGGTGTGGGGGGGGGTTATCGAGGCAGGACTGTCCAAGGCACATGGCAAGATCACGAGGCTCACCTGCATATCAATGTTCTAGAGATGAGAGCAGTGCTCCTGGCATTGCAAGCACTTCGCAATCTTTTTCCTCTTGGGACTATTGCAATACAATCAGACAACATGTCGGTAGTATGGTATATCAACAAACAAGGCGGAACCAGATCATACCCACTATGTCAAGAGACCATTCGAGTTTGGAAATGGGCAATATCTTCCCAGCGCTTTCTTGTGGCAAGGCGCATTCCGGGGACAACCACTGTGATAGCCAACCAACTCAGCCGGGCAATTTTCATGCCTCACGAGTGGTCTCTGAAGCAGGAAATAGCAGAGCAGAATGTCCGCAGATGGGGGACAGCCTTGCTGCGATCTCTTGGCCAGCCCAATCAATGCCAAATGCAGCAGCTATTTCTCCCTCATCCCCCTTCCAGCGTAGTTACCAAGAGACGCACTTGTTCACGATTGGCTTCTTGGTCTCCTTTATGCTTTCCCTCCCTTTCCTCTCCTGTCCAAGGTAATTCAGAAAGTGAAACAGCTGGGAAGCAAACTGATCCTCATTACTCCTTACTGGCCTTGACAGGTTTGGTTCCCCTTTCTCGGGCCTCACCTCCTAGACGATCCATGGATTCTGGACCCAGTGCCAGACCTCTTGGCGCACATGTCAGGCTCGCTTCATCCCACCATACACACCCTCTGTTTGACAGCTTGGCCGCTCCATTTCCATCCCTAGTCAGGCTTCGTGACTTCTCACCCTCCGTGACTCATATCCTTAAGTCCTCTCATAAACCCTCCACTAGGAAATTATATTCCAGTAAATGGAGGAGGTTCTCTGTCTGGGCTGAGAAAAAGAATGTTGACCCTTATACTGCTTCCATTCCAGTGGTTTTGGAATGTTTGTTTGAACTTTTCCACCAGGGATTTGCGGCTGCCACAATCAGGGTTCAATTGGCAGCGATTTTCTAATTTTCATCTAGGCCTGCAAGATTGTAATCTGAGGTCACATAGGTTGTGCAAGACCTTCTTCAAAGGTGCCACTTCAAGAACCGGTTGCTTCATGGGACTTTGAATTTTGTGCATTTCATATTAACGTTTCCACCTTTTGAGCCTTCTCATTCGTCGCCTTTAAAATTTCTGTCTTGGAAAACTTTGTTTCTGGTGGCAATCACATCTGCTAGTTAAGTGTCTGAGTTACAAGCACTGTCTGTCAAACCCCCGTATTTGATATTTCACACAGAGTATTTCTTTGTACTAATCCATCCTTCGTCCACAATGGTTCCCATAACACTTTGAACATGAAGCAATCCATAGACCTTCCAATGTTCTTCCCTAATCATTCCAACACAGCAGAATGCAGGTTTAATCAGTTGGATGTTCATAGACAATTATGTTTTAATTTGCACCAAAGTAAGGAATTCAGGAAGTCAGACCAATTATTTATCTCCTTCTCAGACTCCAGATTAGGTCTACCAGTTTCCAAAGTGACCCTCTGTAATTGGATCTCTAGCTGTATAGCTTACATTTACATTTCTGATGGTAAGCCTTTACCTTTCAAAATTAAGGCTTATTCTACGAGATCGGTCTACCTCTGCAGCCTTTCAAGCCAGGGTCCCACTTGATAATATCTGTGCAGCAGCAACTTGAGGTACCCCTCACACATTTATTACTCATTACAAATTGGATTTAACCTCCAGGGGTAGAGCATCCTTTGGTTCCACGGTAGGAGTATTTTTCCTTGAGCCACCCAAGAATAAGATGCTATGGAAGCTGTCCCATGTGTAAGAATGAAGGCGAGATAGGACTACAGAACATAAAGAAGTTATGTACTCACCATAACATTCCATGTTTGTAGTCCATCTCACCCTTCATTCTTACGAACTCACCCACCCACCCCCATCCTGAAGTATCTGGAGACAGAAAAATATTGCTATTATCATTTACTGAAGACCTTTTATTATTGGGTTCTTTCTATATGGTTATTATTTCTCTGAGTTAGCAGCAAACAAGATCTGGGGATTGTATTGGTACACCATGGGATACCTACCTAACCATGAGCCAACTAGAAGGCTTTGAGCTTGTAAAAAGGCCGAGTTAGAGTCCTAACCTATGTTTAAGAATGAAGGGTGAGGTAGACTACAAACATGGAACATTACGGTGAGTACATAACTTTTTTTTTTTCCCCCTTTATAGTAGTTGTTGCTGTTTATGTAGTTAAACTGTCTTTGTATAGTTATAGTTACGGCCTTTGCTTCAGAGCCGTATAATGTCCAAATACAAGGATAGAGAAAAGGAACCCAAGGATGTCTCTTATGGACGAGCACATTAGTTGCATCTGTTGCCTCGGTGCCATCCATTGACAGGACCCCTGCACCATATGTCATGGGTTGAGTAGCAGGGCACTCCGTGAGCATAGGAATAAACTGATGGCAATGGGGTTTATTGAAAGTTATTGAAAGGGCCTTTTCAGGAAGCTTTAGACTACTCTGAGCTCCAAATCTTCCTCCCCTTCTTCAAACCAATCTAAATCGTTCTTCAGCTCCAAGAGTGTCTACGGGGCAGACAGAAGTATCGAGGAGTTGGTCTCCTTTATTGGAACAGGTATCTCCGACGCTGAGATCTCCTATTCTGGATAGAGGCAGATCTTCTTTGTCCACCCGTTCTTCCAGGAGTTTTATCTGATGATGTGGAGCTGGGGGTGAAGATTGCTTCGAACACTGGCCCTGGCAAAAATTGCCGTCTCCGCACCCAAAGGAATCTGATCCATCCCATATGACGCTTGCTTCATCGTTTCCTCTTCCGATCACCCTGGAGTCTTAGGAACCAGAGAGCTTGGCTCCAATAGTAGCGGAACTGTCGCCACTGAGACCACCTTTGGAATCTTCAGTTCCGACTTTAGCTCTGATGTCTTCTGCTCCTTCCGATGTCGAGGAGTCTAAGAGCCGACGCTTGCCAGTCGGGACCGGGGAGGGGAATGAACATGAACAAGTCTGATCTGACTCTGCCCCTCTGTGTCTCAGCTAGGTTGAGCTCGGTTCCTACCTCAGTTTCAGAGCCACCTGCTCTGCCTCGGAGTCTACCTTCTGTCTCTTAAGAGCAGAGGGTCTCTGCGGGGCAGGGGGGGGGGCTTTTCAATTTATGGAGACAGTGATGTCTCTTCAGACAGCCCCGCTTTCAGAGCCAACTTTTCGTCTATCTCATCACCACTGCCCCCCCCCTCCCCAAGCACAGAGACCCAGAACCTCAGGAAGCCCCTGCAAGGTGGCGTTGTCTCTTCTGAAACTTCTCCGGGGTAGCACTCTGAAGAAGTCTCTCAGAAGAGACTGTGCAGGAGGAAGCACATAGACTCCCCTGAGTCTGTCAGTTGTGATACCGTTTTGGATGAGTCTGAGGGGTCCCCATGGTCCCCTTTTGAGGATGTCTCCTTTGCGGACATCCTTGAGATCCTGAAACATAGAGGTGGCTGGTAGCCCACCAACCGTTCAGAGGATGAATCTGTATACCTGGAGGGTTTTGGGTCTCGCCTTTCCACCTCCTGGGTGACTTCCCTATTATGAATCAACTGTTAGGTGTCATATCCCGTAAGGCCTGGACATCATCTAATACAGTGGAGCCAGTTCCGAGGAGGCCTAACAAATTTATTACTGCTCCCTCAGAGAAGGAATGTTTGACTAAGGGTGTCCCTGTAGATGCGATGGTGGTGGCCACCAAGAAGGAGCTATCAGAGACCTCATGTGTTAATATTCCTAACAGACTGTAGGACTATGGACAGATATGGAAAGCGTGCCCTTTCTTCAGCGGCCTTCACCCTACAGTCACTGAATTATCTTACTCATTTTACGAGACGTCAAAGGGATCTCCTCCAAGAACTTGGAGATACCCTTCAGGGTACCGTAGCTTTGGGGTCCAGAGACAAAGTATCCTTACAATTCTCCACCCTCATTTCCATCGTAAACTCGTCCATGAGACTGATTTTATATGCGGCTGATGGAGCAGTAACAAGAATTTCCCTGAGGAGACATTCCTGGATGCGCCTTTGCTGAACCCTTCCATCCTTGCTTCACCAACGCCCCCTTTGGTTCATCCCTTTTTGGACCAAAGGTGAAAGATACTTTGGCCAGGTGCGAGCAGGAAGGGAAAACCTCATCTGCCATTGGAGTCTGTTTTTCCGCTCCATCTAGACCTTATCCCAAAGGTCAAAAGGGTGGAAAGATGTGGTTCCGCAAGTCCCAAAAAAGGTTTCTCTGACACCCGTGGTGAGACTTCCACCAGGGGCAGAGGGGGAAGTTATAATGGATGACGCCAACCTCATGGCAGAGGTGGTCCGCAGAATCAAGGCGACAGATATACGTTCTCTGAAATGCCCTTCCAGCGCTTCTGAAAGTTGACCCGCCTGCTCTTCTCTGGAGGCATTCTGGGGTCGATTGTCACTGTACCCAAACACCTGGCAAGAAATCTCCAAGACAAATGGGTGCAAACAGTTATCCAGAGGCTGTTACATACCATTTTCCATTCCCCCTCCGGTAAACCAGTCCTTAACAGACTTTCCACCTGGTCAAAAAGACTGTGCAACATAAGAGATACTCTCATTGCTAGAAGAGTCATCCAAGAGGTCCCCGCAGAGGAAATGGAATCTGGAACTTCCTCAAGATTCTTTTTAGTTCCAAAAAAGACAGGATCTGGAGATCCATTCTAGATCTCAGCAAGCTAAACAAAGCAGTTAAGAAGTCAAAGTTCTGGATGGTAACTCTGCAGTTACTATTCCTGTTTATCGGGAAAGACAGTTGGATGTGTTCAGTAGATCTCCAGGATGCGTACTACCGTATAAAGATGGACAGCCGATCCAGGAGACACTTGCGCTTTCAGCTAGGAGCCAGTCATTACCAATTTCGAGCCCTGCCTTTGGTCTCACTGCAGCCCCCAGAGTGTTCGCAGAATGCATAACAGTGGTCTCAGCTTACTTGAGATGTCAGGGATTCCCCTGTGTTTCCATACCTAGACGACTGCCTCCTCACCGCCACCACCAAGCATCTAGTACTACAAACGAGAGATGAAACAGTGTCACTTTGAGCCAGACTAGGCAACACAGTAAACTTAAATGAAATCTGACTTGTCGCCGTCTCAACATACTGCCTTCTTAGGCGCAGAATTGGACTCAAGAAATATGACTGCAAAACTTATGAGAATAATGTCCCTTCATCAGCAAATCAGGATTTTGATGTCATGGTTCAGGCCTGATATGTGCTGCAAGTTCTGAGTACCATGGCAGCAGCTATTCTTCTTCACCTAGCACAACTACACATGAGGGTTCTGCAGTGGTTGCTATTTGCTCAGTCGTCAGTGCAAGATCTTCCTCTATCACATCAGATTATCATCATGGAATCTTGCAAAAAAGATCTCCTGTGGTGGCTGCAGACAGACCAGTTGTATCAGTACCGCCCCTTTGTCTTTCCTCAATCGAATGC